>NW_019385019.1:358939-371281 GCF_000671375.1 Centruroides sculpturatus | reverse complement strand
AGACCGGTTTCTAGACAGATGTGCATCAGTTACCGTAAACACTCAAATATATCACTAAATTTTCCATCATTTATACTGTTTCAATAAGTGGGGACAGCAAAAATGGTCCAAAATACAGTATAAACTTCTATTGGGTGTATATTTTTAACAACATAGTGAAGAAAAGTTATTTTTTGCGATTTTTACTGTCCACAAAACTGATTGAAAAAATTTTAGCCATAACAATGCCGAATGAAAAGAAAGGACCTTCGTTATAAAGGAAATTTATAACTCTTCAAACAAAGATAGAAATTTTGGATCGAATTAAAAATCAAGAGCGTATAGCTGATATCGGTAGGCATTTTAATTTAAATGAGTCGACGATTCTGTCGGAAGAAAAAATCAGAAATTTGGTCGCATCCGGATCGTCTATTCTTGCGAAAAATGTTGCTCGTCCGAGAGCACCTATAATGGAAAAAAATGGAACAAGCGGTAATATTATGGGTAGAAGATATGAACAAGAAACGGTTGTCTTTAAATAAAACTGCACTTAAACACAAAGTCTTTAAAATATTTGATTATTTAAAACAAATGGGACAGTCTTCAGCTGGTGAAACCAGTGTTAAATTCGTGGCTAGCAATGGCTGCTTTGAAAAATTCAAAAAACTCCATTCAAACGCCAAGTTTTTCTCTTTTTAGAACCGAATCCCAGTTTTTGTATTAAGTTGGTGTCTCCTATAACGCGATTTCCCACAACGCGGTATTTTCAAGGAACGTATCTACCGCGTTGTAGGAGGCCTACCTGTATTAGATGATGAAAAAAACATAGAAGAAAAGAATGTAGACATAATGAATATTTTATCAATTATCTATATTCAAGTTTTGTATATCTTATTGTTATTGGGCTGAAATTTGATAAAATTTTAGACATAAATTCCCATTGTTGTTTGCCTGTCCTTCCTTAATCTCGAGAATGGTATTAGATAGATGAAAGTCAAAACCAGATATGAAAAGCTTGAGGGAAAGAGGCTAACTATATACGAACATCCAGTTTTGGCCGAAAGTCACGTTATTTCATTCAATTCTAAATGTTTCTCCTGAACGGAGTTAGATACACGACCCGCATGACTTCATTGTTAACAGGAAAAGTATAACATACAGGGGCAAGACACTTCTAAACTTAAGTGCATTGTAACGAAAAATTTCAGCCCTGTATTGTGACGATGTCACAATAAATAATTGCTCGTTCGTATATATTTTTTCTAATGCAATACTAAGAATATATGAAAATATCGTTGATGAGTGTTTA
This sequence comes from Centruroides sculpturatus, assembly GCF_000671375.1. Taxonomy (NCBI): domain Eukaryota; kingdom Metazoa; phylum Arthropoda; class Arachnida; order Scorpiones; family Buthidae; genus Centruroides; species Centruroides sculpturatus. The sequence continues at coordinate 369,993 of NW_019385019.1, read as the reverse complement.
GAGACCAGACTGAACAGTCTTATATTGTTATTTCTTAAGATAATCTTACCGCTCTTAATTAATTAATCTTTTGCAAATCTTAATGCCTATTACTATATTCACTTGATAATAGTGTATGTATGAGCCACTAATAAAGATTTAAAATAAATTAGAATGTAAAAGCGCTTATATTAAGAAAGAAATAAGAATAGTAAAAGCAAAGTTAAAATGCCTCCTTATACACTCGTGAGTAAAAAATTATTATACACACGAAAATAATACTGAATTTTCGATATATACCTATATTCAATACGTCTTACTCACTTAACACACAAGGAGTTCCATGCCATCCTTCTTCACACCCGTCTGCACACTTGCCGGTTTTCGCTTCGCATTCGTTTGAATTTTTGCAATTAGAACATTTCTGAGTACATCCTGCACCATAGAATCCCGAAGCACACGCTGAAAGATAATATTTTCAAGCATTAGACAATATAATTTTATAACTTTAAATAGTAATTTGAAAATTTTGAAAACTTTACATTCATTGCAAAAGACAGACGTGAAACCGCTGATACAAGAACAACCATATGGATCTGGTAAGCAGAAGAGGATTTCTGCACAGTTAGTCGTTTGGTCTCTCTGATTGAAGCACCGTTGGCCACAATCTCTTCCGAAAAATCCAGGTTTGCAGGCTGTTAACACAAATAAAATTAATTTTCTTAATTCACATGTAATATTCTTATTGAAATAAATAACAAATTGAAATATTTAGATCTTCTTCTTCGTCCTGGCCTATATCCCAGATTATTTGGGGTCAGCCCAGAATGTCAATTTACGCCACGTTGGTCTATCTCTAATTGTTTCTTCATCCACTCCACACTCCAGCATATCTGTTTTTACACATTCAATCCATCTCTTCTTAGGTCTTCCTCTACTTCTATCTCCCTGTACTTTCATATTTAGTGCCTTTTTTGTTATATGTTCCTCATTCCTTCTCACCACATGTCCAAACCATGTCAGTCTGTGGCTTTTTATTTTTTCTGAGATAGATACTACCTTTAAACTTCCTCTGATGTAATCATTTCTAATCCTATCCATTCTTGTGACCCCGCACATCCACCTCAGCATTCGCATCTCTGCCACATGCAATTGCTTCTCTTCGGTGGCTGTCATCGGCCAGCACTCGCACCCATACATAAGCACGGGTCTGATGACAGTTTTATATATTAGCCCTCTTATTTTAAATGGCATGCGTTTGTCACAAGTTATTCCTGTCACCTGTTTCCATTTTAACCACTCTGCATTGATCCTCCTAGTAACCTCCCTATCAATGTTGCCATCTTTCTGGAGCAGAGATCCCAGATATCGGAATTCAGTACTTTCTGGCAATGGTATTCCATTTAGTACCAGGGAGACCGTCAAAATTACAGAATATATACTCCATCTTGGTTTGGCTGATTTTTAGTCCCTCATTTTCCAGCACGTGTTGCCATTTGTTTAGCCGTCTCTGTAATTCTTCCCTGCCCTCATCAATGAGGACTATGTCATCTGCAAACAGCACACACCAGGGTACGTCCTCTTGTAAAGCAGATGTTATCACATCCATAACTAATAGGAAGAGGTATGGGCTGAGTGCTGACCCCTGATGTAAACCCACTCTTACTTCGAATATGTCCGTCAATCCGGCTGCAGTTCTAACTTGCGTGCTGGCCCTATAGTACATATCTTCAATTGTCACAATGTATTGAAGCGGCATACCTTTCTTCCTAAGGCACCACCAAAGGACTTCTCTTGGGACTCTGTCATACGCTTTTTCCAAGTCTATGAACACCATATGCAGGTTTCTCCTCACAGATCGGTACTTCTCCATCAGCTGTCCCACCACGAATATGGCATCTGTAGTACTCCTCCCAGGCATAAATCCAAACTGGCCTTCAGTGACACTAGTTTCCTCTCTAATCCTCCGTTCAATTACCTTTTCAAAAAGTTTCATTGTGTGAGCCAATAGTTTTATCCCCCTATAATTATTACATTCCTGCACATACCCTTTTTCTTTAAAGATGGGTACTAAATAGCTTCTTCTCCATTCATTGGGTATAGTTCCCTCTAACAGTATTTTGTTAAACAGCTCTGTTAACCAGTCTCTTCCCTCCCCTCCTAGGACTTTCCATACCTCTATTGGTATCTGATCCGGGCCCACTGATTTCCCATTTTTCATTTTATTCAATGCCAGCTGTACTTCCCCTTTCTCTATTATGCTTACTAGGCCAATATTTGGCTCTTGTTGTGGCCTTATATTGCGCTTCACACCCCCTTGGAGCCCAAATTGAAATATTTAGATAACAAAGTTAAAAGGAAAATTTAGTTAATATCATTCATCATAACTAAATTCACTTATTTTTCAGTAGGAAATAAATGATATACTGTATGTGACAAATAAAATATTGGAAATACAGTAATATAATACTGTAAGCAAAAAAAAAAAATTAGTTTTTAATAAGAATCAAATATGAAACTTTTTTGGACTCGTCCCACTCTGTGGGTACTGAGATGGCTTCTTTTTGGACTCATCAGGCCCCCAATAAGAATAACTGGGTGATGAGGGTGAGGCCTGACATACAGGACATAAGTGTATTTTGTCCTGTATATACTATTTTTGTTTTAAACGTATTTGGTGTTTTAAACGTATAATTGTATTTTATTTTTTTACAACGGTGTACCCGATTATCCGAGCAGAGTTGCTCGTTATATCACTCGAGTAAGAGAAGTTTACATTTCACACGACACGACAATCAGGAGAAAATACATTGCAATTTTGTTTCGTTTTTAGTTAAAAGTAAGGCTTGAAAAATAGCATTATTCGAAGGATTAATGCTATTTTCTCCAGTAATGCATAGCTCTTTTGTTTCCTTCGAATAAAGCTATCGATTGCCGTTGTTTCTCGAGCCTTATTTCTAATTACAAAGGAAACGAACTTGTAACGTGCTCTGTCGTGTCATGTGAAATGACGTAAACGTAATTTTTTTTTCTTAAAATTGCTAAATTTTAAGAACCTAAAATTGTTAACAAATTCATATTCATAAAAATAAAAATGTTATTGTAGATTCAAGAAGTCATTAGTGTTCTGACTGTAATTATATATTTATGATAAAATGCAAAAACATCAATTTTATAAGTTCATTATGTTTTTTAAAAAATAGATAGTTTCTGATTATTTTTTGTTGCTGGAACATTTAGCAGTGAAATAAATACTTAGTTCAGTTTAAGTGAAGTTCACAGTAGTGCAGGTTCAAATTAATGAGTTTTTTTTTCTTATTTTTTGTGTTTAATTTTTACTCTGTTAAAGGAAAAACTTTTATTACATAAATTATTTTTCGTAATGTACTGTACAATTAATAAGGTATAGTGCTATAAGTATTTAGAATATTTTTGTAAAATCATCATCAAGTTATAACTTCAAAAATCATTATTTAAAAATTTAACTTTGATATTTATTAAAATGGCATTTCATTNCATATATATTACACGGCAATTGAAATTACAAATTGATTAAAATGATATTATTAATGATAATTACTAAAACATGTAAACAGAACTTGATAAATAAAATATATTATATAGGTGTATTACGTTTATTAACATAACTGTATTGTAACATAATTGCATCTTAATATTTATTGTATAAAGGCATTTTTTGACTTTGTTAGTATAACAAAGTACAGTACATGTACCTTTCGTAATTTGCATGATTTATTACTTATTAATTGATTACTTATTTATTACTTAATGTAATCTTCGCACTTAATTGCGAAGATTACATCTGAACTTCTTTCATTCATACATTACAAATTACTTAATTAAATAAATGTACACCTGTTTTCATTTGAAATATTTATTCTTACACGTAAAATTTTTAACTGATAAAATATACAAATGAAATAGATTTTACCATTCTCACAGAGAGTTCCATTGAATCCTGGTGGACAGATGCAGTCGCCAGTTAAATCATGACATACTCCTCCATTTAAACAATTTGGGCATTGATGTTCACAAAGAGGACCATAAATTCCATCTTTACAAACTGAAATTTGTTTCAAATTTTATTTTAAACTGATATGACAAAAATTCATAAAAATGGATTAATGATTTTGGCAAATTTTCCTATTTATACATTTGGATTATATTAAGAATCATTGCAATACATATACCATATATAGTTTTAAAAGTAGAGGAGAAGGTGGTATTATGGAACCCCAATTACATTTTAGTGAATTGTAAACAAGGTATCATAACTACACCCACAATTTTTATGCAAAAAGTACTTGTAACTATTAAACTAAATGTTCCTAATTGGATTTGTTTGTTAGTGTAATATAAGTATGGTTTTTGAAGTCTTTTGTACAAAAAGTCAGAAAGTAGGCTTAGAGAAAATCGGGTGGTAATATGGAACCTTACTGTAAATTTTCAAGAAATGCTTTAATGTAGCCAAAAACAAATAGGAAAGTACAAAGAATGTTAAATAATTACAAAATCATTTACTCCAATGTATTTTAGCGCAAAAATGATTTAATATTTTAAAATTAGTCTATATGTAAATGCACCATCTTACCCCACCTATGAGGTAAGATGGGAATATTATTTTTATAGACTGTAGACTACAAGAAGGACAAATTAAAATGGTTAAACTACCGCTTTCTTCAATATTGGCACAAGAACAGTGTGCCCATTTATCACAACTGCTACATTTATTGTTATTTTTCAAATAAATAAACATAAAAGTTTGAACTTACTTGTAGACTATTTACTTTACCAGACGATACTGTCACTTCGCGCATGCTCAGTTTCGCTATTTTGTAAGCAGACGATATTTTTTTTCATGAAAAAAAATGTTTATTTCGATTGTTATCTTACATTTTATTTCTTGTTAAGATAGTATTTAAATTAAAAAAATGTTTTCATAAATAAAATAAAACGTAAAAACATTATTTTATGGTTTGAATTTGTTGGTAATACTGAACACCAGGGGAGTTGGGTTCCATATTAAAAGCACCAATGGGGTCCATATTTCACGCATCTCCATCTTGGGTTAACTTAATTCCTGTCGGCACCAAACTTTAAAAACGTGAAAATCACACAGATTAATATGTACCCCTAAGTCTCTGGAACGGAATACATGCACCAGTGAACCTACAACTACACGATTTATATTTTAAAAATAATTAAATTCACTTAGCATTCAAAACTTGCGAATTTTGAAAAAAACAAATTTGCTGATTAAATACGGACAACCATTTAAGTGAAGTAAAACGGGTTTTCCCCTTGCTATGGATGTCTGCCTAGTTCAGTTCGGCCACATTCCGCTACAGTTCGCCTTTATTATCAGTTCGAAATGGGGTGGTTCCATAATACCCGCAGTGTTCCATAATACCACCTTCTCCTCTACTCTTTCCACCTTATGAGCACTAAAACATACACAATCAGAATGATTCTGTATTCAGATTTCATATTCAAAAAGAAGAAAAAAAGATTACTACAATGTTACTTAACAGGAATCACGACCAAAAATGTATGTCCACAAATTATGAAATTTTGTGCACTAAAATTTTCATCGATCTTGTTTTTTTCTATCATTGTTTTTTAATGAATGCCTTCGTTTTGAATCTGTCGTTTTATTTCAGAAAGACGAGGAGTCAATTTTCTGCCATTATTTGAATTCGACCGGAAGTAGACTGATCGAGTTTTGGGATGCAATCCCTCAATTACTTAATGGTTTAGTATAATTTATAATTATAACTTGACGTCTGAAAATTAATTAAATACTCATTTAAAATACATTGATAATCTATGGATTTTAATTTAATCTAAAGATGATGGTTTACTATCAACAACGATTCAAAATGCAAGGTATGTTCTTAAAATCTCAGGATATACTTATCTTTTGCGGAAATTTATTAATGTAATCTTTGCTGTGAATAATTTCGGTATTATTCCAATCAGTAGGTAGGCTATGCAAATATCGCGTTAGAGTCTCCACTATCACATTCGTCTATATTCTTTATATAATCAAAACACGTGAAAAATAAAAAAAAAAAAAAAAAAACTACCATATGCCTGCTTTTAAACCGTAACAAGATATTTTCCCCCTTCAAGTCATTTCATTAAATATTTTAAAATCGCGAATTAAGTCTAATAACTACATTAATGGGTTTAAGTCAACGATTATGACAGCTAACTTATTTATTAGCGAGGTTGAGGCCGAAGTTTTAAACGCGAAAACGTGTACGTCGGATGTTCAGCGCCGCTTTCCCGTAAGCCTAGAAGTTTGACAATGGTATTTGGATAGTTAGTGGAATCATGCTCGACATTCCAAACACCATTGTCAAACTTCTAGGCTTACGGGAAAGCGGCGCTGAACGTCCGACGTACACGTTTTCTCGTTTAAAACCTCGGCCTCAACCTCTCTATTATTGCCTGGAGAAGCCCAGACTACTGGGGTAACGTTTGCACTTTTTGTCCGAATTTTTAAACAAAATTCCCACGTTCGATTTTAATTGTTTTGGTGTCAAAATGCTCGGTATAACCTTATCCTTTGCATAAATTACGTATTTTGGAAAATATAATTAACTCTGAGAAAAGATATATTCAAAAGATGAAAGTGTCGACTTTCATGCAATTATTTATTATAAAAATACTTTTTGTTATTAAGCGTCAAAGATATGAACTCTTTGACGCTTAATAACAAAGAGTATTTTTATAATAAATAATTTTGTAATAGAATGCAATAAAAGTTAATTGTTCAATTTAATAATTCTTGTTCCTAGCACCCATTTAGTTTTAAACTGTCGCTGATATTGGCTTACGAAGAACATTTTTTAGTTTATTTAAAGCTCTGTCGGTATTCACTATATTATGTAAATAAATAATTCCTTTGAATTTATGTAAAGACATATTTGAATGTATTGTTTAACGTTATATTTATCACACTTATAGCTGTACAATATTATAAAATTGTTAAACTTACCACGAACTATTAGTCTGGTAATTCCACGACTATAATAATGATAATCTTTATTCAAACTGTAAAATCCTGCATCACCAATTTCCAAGGAAGGAAAGTTTATATATGAATTGTTCTTTTCACCACGAAAGGAATTATACGTCACTTCGTTCTTCTTCCAATTCACATACCGAAAGTTTGAGACCGTATTCATTTTTATTTTTGCCTGGTCGCCGATATTCTTAGTTATCGTAAAGGAAGTCGGAAAAAGTACAGCTGTAATTTAATAATTCGAATAATGTTACAAAATAAAGTGAATTATAATCCCTAATAATAATATACTGACTATATTTCCACATTGAATGTGAAAGGACACCGGAGAGCATGCTTCGTTCGGGTTTACACCAAAAACCCCCTAACTCATTCCAGGAATAATGATAATAAATATGCGAACCTGAAAATAACATAAGTCGTTTTTGTACATTATTATATTTCGTAATGAAATTAATTTTTTAAAAAATTGTGAAAAAAAAACGCAAAAGCTATATCAGTTATAAACAATTTAAAATGTTAGGTTAGTTAATAAAGAACAAAATTGTTAAAATAATAATTGTTTTCCGATAAGTTAAAAGTAATAATTAATAATATATCATCACAGTATATGCTATCACATCCAGATTGCTAAGCGGTTAAAAGTTGATCTTAAATTAACCAATATAATTTCTAACATAAAAAATCATATTTAGAGTAAAGTTATTTATTACATTACCTCTGCGGATTTGATATCCTTCATATCCTTTGATATCCTTAAATTTACCGAAATATATTTTTCTTCCAATTGCGTTTGAAGATATTCGACATTCCAATGTATGTGTGCCACCATTTTCCACGAAATAATTATGATGAAGTGAAATAATGTCTAATATTTCTTCTGAAAGATAAAATAAGGTTATTTTTCTTTAATTAAATAACAAAAATAGTTTTATATCTTATGGACAAATACATAATCATGTTATAGTTGCTCCCAATTCGTTGGAAATAAGAACAGTATTTCTTTATGCACGGTTTAATTCCAATATTTAAACATACAATCTTACTAATTTTATATTTTAAAATTAATTATTTTGGATAGAAACGATCAAATTTTAAGAAAGATCGAAAAATTGACATATTATAAGTTACCAAAAGTGCCTCATAAATCTATCTTGAACTTCATATTTATAGTAAATTTATACATTATATTACATATAAACGAGAAAAAATAATTGTGACATCTTCACAATGCTGGGCTGCAATTTTTAACCATATTTTTAATTTATTTAATTTAAAATACAGTATACCCTCTCGATCTCAAATTAATAGTGTATTGCCCCAGTACATCATACTTTTCCTGATAACAACAGAGTCACTCTGGTCATCTATATAACTCCATTCTATTGAAAATATTTGAATTGAAATCGTGTGACTTCTGGTCTAGACTTGACATTCGTATATACAGGTACTCCTCACTTTACGACCGAGTTCCGTTCTTACGACTACGTCGTTAAGCGAATTGGTCGATAAGCGATGAGCTTGCGCCAGGAATATAGGATCGTTGTAAAATTATAAAAATTATAAAACAAACTTCAAATTTATTCATAAAAAGACACGCATATGTATATATTATCATTTGTTATTTTGGTTATCTGGATCTGTAGAGGTTTTTTTCCAGGTAAAGGAGATGACGACGATGAAATAAAAGTTGTACCTTCAAGGGCGGAGGTCTTGGATGTAACAGTCGAAAAGAAACTCGTAACTGTGATTTGCGTTGTAATCTTTTTTTCTTGATAAATTTCTTTATAACACTTCAAAAGTTCATTCATCCCACGTTCAACTTTATGTTAAAACGTTCAGTATTAGGATCCATAGCCGCATTAATTTTGGAGAACGCACCAGCTAACCCATTTACCGTGAATTTCTTTTTTACTTCTTTAGTTCTTTCGTCTTCTTCCTCTTCCAAATACTGCATCGCTTCTAACTCTATTAAATTTTCATTTGTTAGCGCTCTATCGGCATAATCCACTAATTAAGCAATGTCTTCCACTTCAACATCTAAATTAAGCGCATTGGCAAGGCCCGCAATTTTTTAAATTACATCAAACTGACTAAAAAAGTCCATAGCAAGCCTACACTACGCTCAGTGAGCGTGTCACCAATCGGCACTCAAGCTGAGAAAGGGGATTTCCCGAATTGCAGATCGAAACTCGATTGATCGTAAGTGCGAGTGGTTGTTAAGTAGGTAGGTCGTAAAGTGAAGAGTACCTGTAGTTAGTTGTGGTCTCCCTCCCTTAAGCTTCCCATATGTGGTCTCGACTTTTATCTATCTAACAGTTATTTTAATTATTATTACAAATGCTTTATTGTAATAAGAAAAGTCTTGTTACAGGGGGTTGGCTTTAGAGAATTACAAAAATACAATTAATACTTATTTAACATTTTTTTTAAATATCTTGTTACATAAAATTTGATAAACATAACATATTAAACATTCAATCTACACTATCATATTTCAAAATCTTTAGAATATGAACAAAAAAGTTATGAATATTATACATCATACATAACAAAATTTTTTCTAGATTAGTTCTGAAATTTTCTTCTTAATTTAAATCATAAGATTCTTTTAATTTAAATTTACTATGCGCTTCTTCAAACTTTGTGCACTCAAGGAGAATATAATAAATATTTTATAAAAATGGTTGTAAAGATCAGGAAGAACTTGCCTACCCGCTGGCGGAAAAAGATTAATAAATTTAATGGTAATTATATCCATTCCAGGAGCTGTTTTCGTTATTAAATTGCGAATTGATAATCCAGTTCTTCAAAAGATTTGATATCGTTGATATTAGTAGACAATTATCTGATACTTCGGTATATCACAAACAATATGATACGAATCTTTCAAACCAAAGTAAGAACTAACATGAAAATAGACTAATAAATCACAATCTATCACCTGAATTTCCAAACATAAATGTACTAAATATACTGAACATATATGCAAATCGATTGTAGAGCTTCCCATAGTGAATACATAAGTAAATACAGAAGGATAGACCTCTTCAATTCTGCCATTATAAATATATAGTTGAGCTTGAGTCGTTAATTTTTGAAGGTCATAATCTATTTTATTCTGTTTAACATCTTTGAATTTACGAATGTTTTAGATTATAACGTTCGGTCCTTTATATAGCAAAACCATGGACTGTGCAATACGAGCATTTAAATCTCCAGTTATAATAACATAAGGAAAAGTATTTCTCAAAATTTCGTACTGTACATACAAAATACTTCAAATAATATTAGCTGTTGCTCGGGAGGAATATATATCAAAATTGTAACCAAAATTTTATTTGTCGAGTATTTATTTCTAATTTATTAATTAATATATGAACTATAATGTAATTATTTCTTTTTTGGGTATATATAATTTCTTGGGACTTTTTGATTGGACATAATATCGTATAAGCTTTCATTATTATTATGTGCAGCAGGCAAGGGACTTAATATTTGAGTCTCCACAAAACATGAGTCTTGAATAGAAGTGTTTAAATTAACAATGTATCATTGCGGAGTATTCTCAGAAATAATAAACGGAATAAAGGAATCCAAGTATACCAGCCCCTCCAACACATAGCTATACGTCAAAGAATAATTGCCCAATAGTATAGTGTCACCTCGGAGTTTTGGATATTTACCTGCTTTCCTTAACTCGCTTAAAAAAGGAATTAATTGTTTACGTCTTAATCTAGATCTTTTAATAAGGTCCTGTGAGATTTGAGTTTCTTTCCATACATTCGACAGGTTTTGCTGTTTCATTTTTATAAAACTCGAATATATGTAATCTCTTATTTGAGTATTTTTAATAATTAATTTAATTGTTGGATACTGTGATTTAGTTATTGGAATAATCGCTATTATATCATCCATTGTAACTTCATGTAATTCTAATGATTCATTAATAAGATTAAACACTTCTAGCTTGGTAGGACTAGTTTTACTGGGATATCTATATAACATTATATTATTGCGATGT
>NW_019385019.1:343776-354877 GCF_000671375.1 Centruroides sculpturatus | reverse complement strand
TATCTCCACAGAATGTGGGTGTGTGGTCACTCTTAGCTTCATTTCTCCCCATAGACCTTACTGACATGGGTGTCCCTACCAGGAGCTTGTGCTCCAGCCTGCATTGCCCTATGGATCTGTAAAACTACTGGGCTCTCCTACCACGACCAGGTGGTGACCACGGGAGAGTTATTATTAATATTATTATTATTATTATCATTATCATCAACCCGTCTCGATTATATAATAGATGAGTGTTTATTTGACCGCTTTGGAATGGTGAATTTCTAATCTTTGAAGAGAAAACCCCAAAGGTGTCCTCGATAGAACAGCTATTTCATGGGCACTCAGATCAATTAATAACAGCTGTTGATCGTATGAGTTCTGCATATCAATAAATTTGTTCATTAAAAGAGTTTATCTGTTAGATATTCCGTTTAACTGTAATATTACAATATACAGTATATACTGAAATTAAAAACTCGCAATAATTTTAGAACAGCTTTCTAGAATACAAATAATTAAATCTATAATTTTTATTTTGTATGCAACAATTATAAACCTGATAACTTTCTCCAAGAACTAAGCATATTTTCTACGTCTTGATTACATCTTTCTACTGAACTCTGACTTTGAGTGCTTGGGATTTCCATTGACCAATTTTAACTCAGGCCATATACTACACGGTTCTTTGATGACATTATTGACGAATTCTCTGCCTTTGTCGCTCTGTAGAATACTCGTTGCACCGATAATTGTAAAAATGTTTAAAAGAACCTATGTGCATATAAGCATCCAACACCAGTCGATGATCACTCCTCAAGGTATTATCATCACTTTGCCCGACCAGATGATAGCAGTATTCATAGAACTGATTAATTTGATAAATAATGATAAAAAAAAACCTGAAATTTATTACAGTGCCCGATTTTGTTTGTCATTATTCATGATGATTAAGCATTATGAATAATGCCCGTATTAATTACTTAGTCCATAACATACATATTATGGACTAAGTAATTACTTCGTATTTTTCCAATAGTAAGATAATTAATAACAAATAAATAAATTACGTAACAATTTATTATTGTTACGTAATTTATTATAAATCATTATAATATAAATTTAAATTATCTATAACTATAGGGGAGATCGGGGCAAGATCGGCATGTTAAGCTTTACTTAAATTTTGTGTAATAAATACTGCTGTAAACTGAAAAAAAAGCTTTGCATATTGTCTATTGGAATGTTACCTTACTATAGAACTGGTTAAAATCAGTTTGGAAATAAAAATAATTAAAATAATTACAACTTTACAAGAAGAGAGAAATTGACGAAGTTGCCCCGGGTATAGGGGCAAGATCGGCAACTTCTCTCTTTTTGTAAAGTTGTAATTATTTTAATTATTTTTATTAAAGTTGCCCCTGGTATAGGGGCAACAGTAATGGGGCAAGATAGGCACGTATATAAAATTATGTTATTAACAATGTATAAGTTGGAATTCACTATTAAAACAAAGAAATACAAATCCAACACCCATTTAATATTATTACAACGAAATGCAAGTTCAAAGACATATATACATGAATAACAAATGCAAACATGTTTTCATTTATCATCTGTTTGATTTTTATCCTTTGCTTCTAATGTGGCTTTATGTTGCCGATCTTACCCCGCTAGTCATGATTTCGAAACATTAAGTACAACCCTGAGAACAGAATGCCAAGCCACGATCTGGCCACGTGAATAAGTTGAAGTTACATCCTTCTAACAGGAAAAGTAACTTTCGTTATCATGGAATTATAACAAAACCTGCCAATTCAATATAAATGGAAAAAAAATATTATATGGAATTGAACGAAAATGAAAATTTGCTTGATAATTCAACTACGCTTGTTGGAGAACAATAAAAACACTACACTCAACAAGCCATCAATAAAACTCAACTGCCTAACCTGTAAGCAAAGTCTCCTTTTAATTTGTTTTAAAAAAAAGCGCTTGACAAACTTGCCCCGCATGCCGAAGTTGCCCCGATCTCCCCTAATTATAAAAACATAACTATGATTTTTGAAATTGCTTTAAAATATTCTTACCTGCACACTGAACTTCCGCATTCATAATAGTATGAAGAAAATTTTTTAGAACAGTCGATATTACCGACATTTATTTCTAGAAAAGAATAAAATTGCAATTTTAATTATAAAAATTGTATATTATAATAAAACTAATAAAATTCTATGTTATGCTTATTTTGATTCTGTAAATTAATATTTGTAAGTTTCTTAAAAGTAAAGTCAAAACAGCAGTGCCGTCATTGGAAGCTGTGGATGCGCCGCTTCCCTTGTATTTTCTAAAAAATAAATACATATTAATTCTAATTATATGAAAATAATTGCATAATACTGTATTTTATTATAACCGCATTATGTATCTTATTACAAATTTCTATACTACAGGTGAAAAAAAAAAATAAGATTGCTATTGTATATTCGAATATTAGTGGCGGAGTGGACGCGCTGTATTGTCAGTATCCAAAAAGCCAGATTCGCACATGCGCTTTACGGAGCACCAACCTCACCCGGTTTAGCCGGTGGAAGCTTAGGACCTCGGGTGGATGCTACACGTATACCGCATCCAATTCTATCCAGAACCGGTTCTGGGCTGTTAGCCGCCTGCCTGCTAGATTATTGGCTGCCCTCGCCCGATTCCTGAATTGCGAACAGATTTATAACTTAACCCACCCGATGAGAATTTACTGGTATGTTTTTATGATAGTTCTGTATAGTTGACAGGCGTTTAAAAAAAAAATCCATTAAAATATTTGATATTTTTATTCCGCTCTCCGATTTTATATTACTCGCAGATTTCAATGTTAAACCAGTGATATTACGATTTCGTATATCNAGAATTTACTGGTATGTTTTTATGATAGTTCTGTATAGTTGACAGGCGTTTAAAAAAAAAATCCATTAAAATATTTGATATTTTTATTCCGCTCTCCGATTTTATATTACTCGCAGATTTCAATGTTAAACCAGTGATATTACGATTTCGTATATCCCATCTTTAAAGGGATGTAGAAAAAAACGTATACAATTCTTGTATAATGTTAAAAAATTAACCGTTACTTTGGCAGCATTATTTACAACTAAATTTAATGAATGAGAGAGAGATGCACGAGGTACAGAAAAAGCTCTAGAATTTATTTTCCTTAAATTTACGATTTATATATTCGTTTGTCATAAAAATTTGTCTTTCCACTTTTTCCCCGAGACTACAAATATTTGAGTACAAAGTAACCGGTTTCGAGTTATTTCTACTTAAATAGTAGTTAAATAATTAAGCGATTAGGGAATTGGGGACATAAACAAAACCCCGATGAAAGAGCCGGAATTTTACTTAAACAAAGCCTAACCGAATCAATCTCTAGCCGAGTACAGTTTTCCAGTTCAACGATAGTGACCGAAAAGTTGTAAATTTTGGAAATTTCCGTGGACGACACCTGGCCCTAAAACGAATTAGTTAGAAAACAAACGACGGATAATCTATTAAGTTTAACATATTTAGATTTTTACAGCTATGGTGAGAAACGTTTAAAATGTACAACAGCCCTGTCGCGTCCTTTGAGATATACTAGTGATGTGACAAAAGAGGCATTTGAGATTGACCGGTATCGGTACCCTCGGGATTTGGCAGCCCGCTTGCATGCACCTACCAAGACCGTCTCTGATTCCATCCATTAGCCACTCAAAGGGAGCTATTTGACTAAGTGGATTGTTTTAAGATTTAAAAAGTAAAGAATATTTTATGTTATTTTTATGTACGTTTCTTTACAAAGCTATATTTAATTATAATTTTCTTTAAAAGTATATTCATAACAATTGAAGAATGTTTTGTATCAGGTATGTATATCCACCACACATTTTATTTCACCAAGTAAGTTTTTATTATTTTATTTAAAATTTTAGCCCTTATATCGTGGCTATCGACTCGGAATGTAATTGTAATGTTAAAAATACATTTAGGGAAGTCTACGGTGTTTATTGGCTTATCGAACAAACGAATATGAATGGGCCCTAGACCATCACTGACGCGCAATTAATTGATTGCCCCTGGAAGTCGGCTTCTTACAGAAACACGGCTTCCCTATCACCAAATGTCACGGCACGCCACTGATAGGTTGCATATTGGTCTACTTATTAAAGTCCTGAACTTCGTCTTATCTTTTAACGCGTTTTAAATTATAAAATTTATATTATTAAGATCGATGCCATCATTCGTAAAGACGATCCACTCTCCGTAAATGTGCGTTTAAACGGGTCGAATTAAATCTAACGATCATTGAGTCGAAGACAAATCTGAACAAGACAAGCTGAACGTATAAACCAGTTTCCAACGTAGTCGTTGAGCCGGCTTATTCAATATGATAAAAGTAGAAAGGTTTCTATTTTGATGCGATCAAAATAAGAAGAAAAGGCAATAAAAAAATAACACTAAATGAGTGGGGGTATAGCTCAGTGGTAGAGCATTCGACTGCAGATCGAGAGGTCCACGGTTCAAATCCGTGTGCCCCCTTCGGTTTTAAACTATTTTTTTTTTCTTTAATTTGTGTAAAAACAGAATTAGGTGTATATATTAACTGATTACCCCTGGAAGTCGGCTTCTTACAGAAACACAGCTTCCCTATCACCAAATGTCACGGCACGCCACTGCAAAACAGGTATTGGATTGATGGAAATAAGGCAAAGCAACAACAGACGTCTATGAGAGATCTGACCTACGAGAAAACTGGACTCCATTTTGATGTGTTAGACGCGTAAAGAAAACCCGAAAAACTTCACGTGGCCAGTCCCTTGCTGAGGTGTAAACAGTAACCAATTACCAGTGTTCAGCAGTTTTATCCATTCGGTCACGGTAAACTTCAAAATATAGTACTGAGAAATTCCACTGCTTTTACTCACTTTTAGTAATACACTTCTTACGAGTATCACTGGTAAAATTTCAAAACTTTCTCGAAGGGCTTGCTGGGCCCGAACCCTATAGTTGTATGGCTCGATGAGCTCGTCGGAATCTATACATAACCTACATTTTGGTAGCTGGATCCTCGAATCTTTCGCTAGTGCACGGCTTAATAGTTCTTTAGCTCAGTCTTTAGACTAGAACACCCAAAACAAGGACAAAGGGGCACCATAAGGGTGCGACTATGCAGACGCGAATTTAGAGCGAGCGAGAGGTTACGAGCGATTTAGTTTTCGCAAAGGAAACCATGCACAAACGAGAAGCGAGAAATAACACTGGCGAGAGCGAATTTCTGGTTCTCGCACATATCTGACAGGTTTTGATATTTATCGCGTCTCGCCTCTTCTCGCCACATATTCTCGCTCTCTCGGAAAATTCGCTCTCTCGCGTCTGCATAGTCGCACCCTAACAGTTCGAATTGCAGAGTACTAAAAATATAGATACGTTTCTGCAATAGATCTACATTAATAAAGTAATAGTAAGGCCGCAAGAAAAAAAATCACCAAGGGGGGTGCCACTATTAAAAAAGACTGAAAAATACTGCATTTTAGTATTACAATCGTTTATTATAAGCTGTAACTTTTTCAACAAGTTTTATATATTAAAAATATTTTTAAACATCTTTAAAACTTCTGCTTTTTAAAAGAAAGTTTAATTCTTCAGAAATTAAAATATAAATATGTTTTTTTTAAATCTATAGTCAAAATAATTCAAAACCAATATTTTGACAATGGAAATTCTGATGATTAACGGTATGGCTAACATGGCCAAGTCCATCTTAAATCAAAATTAATACGACAACTAAACATTTTACTATATAATTTAGCTCCAGTAAAATTTAGCAATATTGGCAGCATTGTGTAAACCTAAAAATTGTGTATTTCTCTTCGATTCAAATATTATACAGTGCATACAAGAGTGTAAAAGTCCTTTATAATTCTCGAATTGTCATCACAACGAGGAAGATCGAGTAATTTCGGAAATATAAAATTATCTTCCTTGTGAAAAAAAAAATTAGGCCAATTACACCAGAAAAATAAACGGACATGATAGATTTATTACCTCCTGTTTATTTTTCATCAAATAAATAAATATTTAAATAAAATATCATTATATTTTGTTATTATTATTAAAAAATAAGACTAACTTAACTAAAATATTAGCCATTTAATTAAGGTTTACAATAATTCTTCGATTTTTTTTAAGCCAACGTCGATAAACACTATTGGCCAATAAATTAACGTTATCTAACATCATAAAATGCATAAAAATTGTCTATTAGTGCTTATCGAAATGCAAGCCCTTAAATAATTCGAAACAAGAAAAAAATAGACTTAACCCACTTTCAAAATAAATGGCACTTTTATATTATGATTACAGTTACTGTGTAAATACCTAATGCAGTTAATTCGAGCGAAGACGTTGATGATGAGAATAAGCAAATTGGCTGGCAGAACAAGCTGTAGTTGCGATATAAACAAAGAATCCTTCACGTATTCCCACACAAAAGTCACTTGGGATTAAGTCAGGGAAACTTAATAATGACTGCAACTGATAATCATCTGTAAATTTTATTTAAATTATCTCTATTGAATGATTACAAATAATTGTTTTCTTTTCTTAACTAATTTTAGGAAATTTTAGACAATTTTAATTAACAGATATAAGTCACAAATTTGTTTATAACATGGAAATTTTATGATTAACTAGGAAATGCAAGATTAGTCATATTTATCCGGTTATAAATGAATCATCAACATCTGTCATAATATAATAAAATGTATTAAAGTTTTCTTTAATTATAGGATACAAATTTGGAAAAATATATCTTGATTTGCAATAAATTTTACTCAATTGTTTCTAATTATTTGGGCTGAATTTTTTACTGTTTTCTCCCTGTGATAACTATCAGAGCCTTTTTAGCAAGCCTACAATAGAGAACCGGGTGGTGAGGGACAGGGATCGACATATCTAACGGACCACACCCAAAAATTCCCCCGAATATTTTTTCGATAGTTCCGATTCGACGGTCGGATTGCCGAGTAATCAAGGTGGTAGCCTAACGCTCTGCGGAACCCAGAATCGAATCCGGACGGGTCAAAAAGCCCCGGGAATATGTCACGGCCTTGCCGAATCTATAATGGGCTTGCCAAAAGTGGTCCACAGTGAGGAAAGAATTTAAAAAAACATTTTTCATATTCTATCCCGGATCCCCAGATTGGTAGGCTGACACCTTAACTGCTCGGCTATCCGGCTGTAAGTTATTTGCGCTATCGCTAATCCATAGATGTGTAGGGCAACTGAAATTCTTATTTGCAAAAATCTATTTCTTAAAATTACTATTAAATCAAATTGCGGTTTTTTTTATAACTTTCCGTCTTATACCATCATCACAAAGGTATTTTTAACGTATTCATTATGGAGTTAGTTTGAAGCAGCTAATGATAAAGAAAGAATAAAAATATAGAATAACGCACCTAAGATAGACACTCACAGAATATTTCTAAAACTCCGAATGAGATTCGAATATTGGTTTCTACATTGTTTCAGAGGCAAGAAAAGAAAAAAGGAAAGTTACGTTATTACTCTATAAATATATACAGAATTACAGATGCAATTTTTCATTTCTTAGGCTCATTCAAAACGACCACAAAGCGAAATTTGTGTCGTGGCTTTCATGATATTTGACTACGACGCGTTCTGGTTAGGCTAGGTTACTCGAACAGGTTGAAATTGGTTCGAACGTTTTAGTTAGGATGCCTGATGTTGATCGGGGACGTGCAGCTGCCAGAAATGTTTTAGCTGTTGTTACGAGCATTAATCCATCAGGTCTCTATCAGTCAAGAAACACGACTTTATGCTCGTAATGAATTTACAATTTCTGAGAGTAACTTTATTAACATTCAGTACATCCCCTCAACTTCACACTTCCTCACCATCCACGTTAACATCTGGAAGTAAGCAAGGGTTTATAATGTGTCACGATAAAAGATACTGCATTGATTTTAAAAAAATGCAAATGTCGCTTAAAGAAGATAAAATGCAACTCGAAATGTCACAGGAATAGTTCTTGTAAAAATAAATAACTCTGAAAAATTCTTGATTCTCATAAAAAAGACTGATTTATTAATAAAACTTCCTGACAAAGTAATTATATTTTTAGTAAATTAGTTGTTAGAAAATATTGACATACCGAGCACCGCAACAGATTTTCACAAATGATTACATGTTAAAAAGTAACCAAGTAATCTACCTAACCTAACCAGAACACGTAATGGTCAAATATCATGAAAGCCACGACACAAATTTCGTGGTCGTTTTGAATTAGCCACAATGCGTTGTGGTCGTTTTTTTTCGCTCAATGAGCGATTTCGGTCTTTGAGCCTAACATATTTAAAACCTGACAAAGTATTTAGTACCTATACTTAATTAATAAGCGTTTCTGTAGCATAAGACAGAATTTTTAATAACTATTCGATAATGGGCAGAAAAATCAATATATATACATACATAATATAAATGCTTGAAAAGTCCTATATAAAAACGTATTTTATTATCATCTATTCAAACAAATGAGAATACTAATCCATCCGAAGTGTGATTCGAACTTTTCATAAGTGTTTCACCTGATTCACCACGCAAATAATGCAAATTGTGGTTGAATTTATTATTTTTTTCTTTTCTTTTGTTCAGATTCGTAGACGATGACGACATCTTTTGTACGTTGTGCACAGGACCGACCACTGAAGAACGTGGAGGAACTAGAAATAACCTACAAATAAAGGACGAAGTTTGTTTCAAGTGCCCTATGTCACTATAATTTTTTATAAAAGGGGCTGTCCTTTTTATAACTTAAAATTTTTAAATAATTTTTGTTCCTTTGGTTTACTTCTTTTACAAGAAAAATTATTTTGTGATAAAATCATTATAAGCTCGAGTACGGTAATAATTTACAGGTGTAAAAAACTTGCATATAGGGCCTATACTATAATTACTTACGCGCAGTACCCATGCTAATTACCGTGCACATTTGAGCCTATATTTTATACATAAACATAATATTGTATTTATACATCATATATATACTACATTATATAAATATAAATAATATTTAACATATAATATATACACATCCATGTACGGTACATATAGGTAACTTATATATACATATACCTTACAAATTTTAATATATTTTAATAGTAAATTGTTTTCATACTGTATATAACTGAAATAATAAAATTAAAACCATTTTCTTTTTTAATTATATTTCACATTACTCTACTTAGTACTTACGTGATAAAGCAAGTCCAAAATTGATAAAGAATATAGCAGAAATGGCAAGATTCATCACTTTCGTGAGAAAAATCAGGATAAATTTAACTGATGTTTTCTGATTTTATAAGCATACATAATAATTATCTGCAAGCTACTATTTTCCGATGAAAAAGAAAGTAAAATAATGAACAAAACTTTCGTAAATGCGAATATAGTCGGAAGGATATCTGCTAATGATGTCATTATACGAATTAGATAAATTATTTGAATCAAAAGGAAACTATTAAATTTTTTTATTTAGTACTTTCATTTTATTTATTAAACTTTTGTCTTTATTTCATTACTGTTTATTCATTTCTTTTATCTTAGAAATATAAATTATTAGAATTTCTTCTCTTCTAAACATATGATAATTTTTGGTATATCAATTTATGTTTGTAGGGGTTGTTTGAAAAGTAAGTTGACTCACTTAATATAGTGATTACAAACACACCTTAATGCATAGTTATTAAGGTAGGTGTCTTCCACAAATCAAGAACCCCCTGTTGGAAATTGTTGTTCTAAAGTTTCATAACAGAAATGGGTGTTGACAGTAATGTCTTTTAAGGCAGCCGTACACGTTAAGTTAATCTTTGAAGCCGCCTGACCTTGAGGAACGTCAGAATTTCCTATCGCCCACACACGAAGAAAATCTCTCAGCAGAGGCGTAGCTATTGTGGGGCAGCTTGCCCCGGGCGCCACTCGCAGAGAGGCGCCAAATGGTCTCCAAGACAAACAAGATTTGTTTCTGGAGGGGAAGGGGTGCCAATATAGTATCGTGCACCGGGCGCCAGTTAAGTTCACTACGCCATTGTCTCTCAGTCAGTCAGTCGGCCATGGCATCTGATGACGACATACTGACTGTTCTTGGATGTTCATTGGCAACAAATTCTATTAAAACTCGCGGGAAAAAAGTATGCATAGAAGTCTATGATGTAAATATTAATAGTAGTGGTTTGGATAGCACTGATCACAAAATTAGTTTTTCATACGAATAATTTTTTAATGGAATTATTTCAGATCACAAAATTAATTTTTCAAGAGAAATTTTGGGCTATAGATTCTGTTAAAAAGCATCAATTATCAGCGAAAGACAATGGCAAGTCGATTTTACTACCAAAAAAATTCATGGATTAAATTTTATAGACGAAAAATAGATAATTTTAAAATCAACACGTTGTATAGATATTTAATAAATAAGTAACAAATATAATTTAAATAATTATTATATTAAACTATTTTCCTATTTTACTTTGTCTTATTGTTAAAATATTATTTCAAATTGTCGTGTTTTAATTTATTCGGATATTAGAAGAAGAAAAAAATAGCAAATACAGTAGAACCTCGATTATCCGGACTAATTGAGACTGAAGGTAGTCCTGATAAGAAAAAATTCGGATAATCGAAACAAAATACTTTAATTTGTCTTTTAATGATAATACAACACGTTTTCTTTTCGATGACATATCGGTAATATTAAAAGTAAATACTGTATTTAAATCATGGTCAAATTTTCAAGAAACAAACGTTCGTATTGAATTTGAATTTGGACTACTACTAACCAACGCTAACAGACTACCTATTGTTTAAAAGGCCCTCTGGTAGTGCAAGAAGACGGATTTTATAAAATAAAAAGCAGTTGAAACTGCCTTTTTATGAATAAAAATTTGACAAACTATTTATCGTTTTATGACGAGTAAAATTTTTTCGTCGCGTTCGCGGCTTTTAAGTAATGCATAAATCTTCGAAACGCGAGGCCCTTCTGACCGCGAGGCATAGGCGGTGGCCC
>NW_019385019.1:306195-343153 GCF_000671375.1 Centruroides sculpturatus | reverse complement strand
AGAGTATCAAGATGTTTTATGAAAACGGAAGAAATGAATTGAGAAGTTTTCTAAATATTAAAATTATTTATAATTTTAATTTACTCAAGAAATTTTTGATCCGAAAATAATTTATAACCTGAAAAATTAATTTATTAGGTTATAAATAATAAAAGTTAATAAGGTTATAGAAAATAATTCTTCCAAACATTCACGAGACATTGTTCTCACACACGTTTAGGTCGGCCTGCGCAGTCTGACACAGCGCCAGGAAAATCAAATGGTTTTTCAATTCTACTCAGGTGGTCAGTACAGGTCGCCAAAGCTGTTAAATTGTACCCCATAAACTACCAAGAATTATAAAGATCAGGCATGCATGGTTAATCCTTTGAGGATTAACCTAACGAGTATGTGCGATTCTACTCAGGTGGTCGGTACAGTTCACCGAAACTGTTAAATTTCCCTTCACACACTTCCAGGAATTACTCAAAATCAGGCATGCATGGTTACTCCTTTAAGGATTAACCCATCGTGTATAGCCGGCTCCTTTTGCATACCATTGTTTAATAGTTCGATTGTTTTTCTATTTCTAAATATTCATAATTTAAAGAATTAATTAATTCTAATGTATCTAAAACATAAGAAAAGGCTGATTCTAATTTCCCTTGAACTCTATCATACATTTTAATTGTGTTTCATACAATTTCTTGATTTGTGTCTTCAACCCAGTCCAAGTCAATTCATACTCTTTTGCTTCTTCTAGCCTAATTATTTTCACCAAATCTATATTTGATTGTACCTTTAGTATAGAAATAAATGTCGTGTCGTCTAATCTGTATCATTCTTTTATCCATTGCAGATTTTCCAGCCAAATATTTATATTTTGTAGATCAAAAGCGGACCAAGATATTAACTTTTATTGAATGGTAGGACTTTTCGGAAATAAAAGACTGATCGAAGGAGTCAGCAGACTTTGCATTTAAAAACGTATTCTCAAGTTTATTAAATGTAGTTTCGAGTTCTTCCCTAATTTGGTTTATTAAGGAACCAATTTCCATAAAAGACTTCCCACAAGGCTTCTCCTATTGGCAGATTGTGTTGCATTGTCTTATTCCATTAATATCAATCAATTACTCGATTATAATCTGGGCCATTTTTCTATAAATTGTTCCATAATCTATATGATTGTCCTATAAACAGATTGAGTAATATTATATTACTTTTTGGTCTGTATTCGACAATTTTTTTTCNAATAATTCTTCCAAACATTCACGAGACATTGTTCTCACACACGTTTAGGTCGGCCTGCGCAGTCTGACACAGCGCCAGGAAAATCAAATGGTTTTTCAATTCTACTCAGGTGGTCAGTACAGGTCGCCAAAGCTGTTAAATTGTACCCCATAAACTACCAAGAATTATAAAGATCAGGCATGCATGGTTAATCCTTTGAGGATTAACCTAACGAGTATGTGCGATTCTACTCAGGTGGTCGGTACAGTTCACCGAAACTGTTAAATTTCCCTTCACACACTTCCAGGAATTACTCAAAATCAGGCATGCATGGTTACTCCTTTAAGGATTAACCCATCGTGTATAGCCGGCTCCTTTTGCATACCATTGTTTAATAGTTCGATTGTTTTTCTATTTCTAAATATTCATAATTTAAAGAATTAATTAATTCTAATGTATCTAAAACATAAGAAAAGGCTGATTCTAATTTCCCTTGAACTCTATCATACATTTTAATTGTGTTTCATACAATTTCTTGATTTGTGTCTTCAACCCAGTCCAAGTCAATTCATACTCTTTTGCTTCTTCTAGCCTAATTATTTTCACCAAATCTATATTTGATTGTACCTTTAGTATAGAAATAAATGTCGTGTCGTCTAATCTGTATCATTCTTTTATCCATTGCAGATTTTCCAGCCAAATATTTATATTTTGTAGATCAAAAGCGGACCAAGATATTAACTTTTATTGAATGGTAGGACTTTTCGGAAATAAAAGACTGATCGAAGGAGTCAGCAGACTTTGCATTTAAAAACGTATTCTCAAGTTTATTAAATGTAGTTTCGAGTTCTTCCCTAATTTGGTTTATTAAGGAACCAATTTCCATAAAAGACTTCCCACAAGGCTTCTCCTATTGGCAGATTGTGTTGCATTGTCTTATTCCATTAATATCAATCAATTACTCGATTATAATCTGGGCCATTTTTCTATAAATTGTTCCATAATCTATATGATTGTCCTATAAACAGATTGAGTAATATTATATTACTTTTTGGTCTGTATTCGACAATTTTTTTTCTTATTTATAAATAAGAAAATATTTTAATGTATAGAATATTACTTAATTGAAAAGAAATAATAATATTTATAATAGAAAATATTTGAAATTCATCATCACTTTTTAATTAAAAAAAAAATGGCAAAAGTCCTTCCTTACTACATGGGGCGTTTTTATCTAATTTTGCTCTCTTAAGACACCTCTCTAGTAGACATGTCCTAAACACATATAAATTTTGAGGGCGACGCGTATAATAAGAGCTATAAGCGAAAACTCATCGGATTACTTAACGACTCTGCACAGTGGAAGCCACTGTTGCTTAACCTTGTTCACGTCGCGGAGTAGCACGTTGGACGGCGGACGCTTACAATTCGTGTCACGTGACCCGATTCCGACGTCACTCGATCACATACTAGTTATTGATACTATAGTGTGTTCAAAGAACTACCGTGAATCAATAACTAGTGACGTTAAAGAATCGGCGGCCTGCCGGCGGATCCCCTCCGGGAAGAGTCTGTTGGGAGCACGAATAATCGCGACCGCCGCCATGACGGTGCACATAAATATAAATTGGTAAAATTTTATCTATTAGCCTATTGTTATTAACTCATTTAATATGACCAGTAACACAATAATAAGTCATTTCTAATTACAAAATACATGCCATAATATATTATGATATATCACGTGACCGGACAGCACCAAGGAATGTCACGTGACAGTCTTCGTACGCCTCCGCCGTACAATGTGCCGCTCCACGACGAAAACAAGCTTAAGCAATGGCGGCTTCCACCGTGCAGAGTCGATAAGTAATCCGATGAGTTTTCGCTTATAGCTTTTATTATACGAGTCGCCCTTCAAAATTTTTATGTGTTTAGGACACGTCTACTAGAGAGGTGTCTTAAGAGAGCAAAATTAGAAAAAAACGCCCCCTGTAGTAAGGATAAACGTCTATCAAAAAAATAATAATAAAAATAAGAGAACACAAAAAAAACAATATAACAAATTAAAATTAATATTTAATTCTAAAATATTAATCAAAATAGATTACAAAATGGGAACATAAAATGCAGATGGTAAATGACAATTATATTTATGACGTCACAACAACAACAATCCAATAGAAAAATCTGTAAACTCAAGGCCAATCAGATTCATTTCTACTAGTTACGCAATACGACGCGCGTTAATTCGACGTGTGCAGGGAGAGAGTGTCGCCATTTGTAGAATTTCGTCTTTCAATCTAGTTAATAATACGGTTGGATAAGAGGTGTAAGTTACTTGATACGAAAAATTCTAGTCGTTTCTAATGCCTAATTATGTGGGTAAGTCATGTTTGTTTACTATTTTCATATATTTGTTAAATTAATAACTTTATTTCATATATTTGATTTACATAGCGTAAATGTGCAAATATAATAACTTAGAATACATTTGGACGTAATCAGCAACTCGTGAATATACTATTTTTACAAATAGTATACTAAATACTACGGGTTAAACAGTAGTAGATCCGTGGAAAGATCACGTGGACATCTCGATTGCCGCGAAATAGACACGTACAGCAATCGTATACACGTGTTTGAATGATACACAGTATATACATTTATTTATTTTAAACTTTTAAATCTTAAGTAACCTGTTAAATATATGAATATTTAGGTACCATTTTATAAATCATTTCTTCTACATACTGTTATGGTTGTCCTTATTTAATATAAGATAACACTGAATTTAATTAAGAATATATATTTTGATTATTCAAGAATAAAATATTTTTAAAAGCATAATAATAAAATTAATAAAAAATTGATTTGTTCTCATGTACAATTAGAAGGTTGTTATTAAATTATATATATATGTATCTTGTTTTTCAACTGTTAAGTAAACCTAAAATTATGTTGTTATGAAACAGATCAAATAATTACATAGTATTATTAACATACAATACATAATGTATATAATAATGAGATGTTTAGTGTATGAATATATAAGTAAAATGCAAGATTATAAATCACTTTAAATATTTTATTTACTACTAATTAAAATTGAGTTATTTCATTATAAAGAATAATCCAATATATAATTATAAATTTTATTAATTAATGAAACAATTAAATAGAAGAAATGCAATCTGTAATAATTCCAATTAATGATGAATTTTAAGCTGATAATTAATTTGAATGAATTTTCTATAGTGAAAAAATAATTATCCATTCTATGTATTTTTTAAAATAAATATTTTTAAACAATTGATTCTGTATAATCAAATACAAGAATGAAAGTTATTGAGACTAAATGATAATATAAAATTTATAATCTTAAAATATATACATTATGTACAGAAATATATGGTTTTATATATATTTTTTTGAAGATAATTTTGATCCATAAAAAGTTTTATTTACGTATTTCAAAAGTATAAATCTTATATTAACAGGAAAATGTTTTATGTAATTATTAGATTGTACTGAAAATTTAAATTAAAATTAATTAAATGAAATATTGCAAAAATAATGAAAATTAAATTTTTTTTTTTTTTTTTTTTTTTGTTACTAGTGGTATATATTTCATATAACATATAACCACTCACAACTTGGTAAACTTGATAAAAACAGTGACAGAAACCAAAAACCAGCAGAAAAAAAGTAACAGAGTTAACGTTTTTGTCTGTGTTAAATGGGCATCCTCCAGCTCATCCTCATTTTTTTAGTGCTGAGAATGCCCGTTTAACACAGGTGAAAATGTTAGCTCCGTTACTTTTTTCTGCTGATGCTTAGTTTCTGTCGCTGGTTTTATATATATTTAATATAATAAATCAATAAGAATAATTATTTTAATTTTAAAATTGTATGGAAAGTAATTAAAAATAGTTTTTTGTTACTCATGACTTTTGTTTTTTAATGAAAATATAATTTAAATAGATATATCAATACTAAATTTTTAATATTTGAATTGATTTTTAATTTTCTGTAATGTGTACAATTTTTATTTAGTGGCTAACTCTGTTTTTATAAGCAATAATTTCTTAAATGTAATTGAATTGAATATAAGTATAACTAATTTAAAAATAAATTATAAAATGAACATACAAAATGGCAAACAAAAAGATCATTAAAATTTTGAATTTTTAAGTATATATTTTATTTAAATAAATTTCTCTGTAATTTTTAAATAATTTTATTTAAAAAATTATATCTGGAAGTTGATTATATTTATCAAAAATTGTTATATTAGATACAATTTTATATGAAACGTTTTAAATAAACCATTTTTTAAGAATTCATATTAAAAATAAAATAGGTACAGCTTTTAATTAAATTATTATTTAGAGTTAATGTGAAAAAAAATTAAATTATATTAATGGCAGAGGATGGTTCAAGTAGCGCCAAAAATTTTTTTCTTTTTAAATAAATAATTTCTGGTAATCAAAATATGCAATTATAGTCAATTTAATTGACAATATAAAATGCTTAAATACTTTTAAAATTAAAAAAGTTATTGATCATAATTTTCAGAATTTTGTATTAATAGTAATTCTTATAATATACAATACATATAAAATCTTAAAAGAAGTCAAAGTAATAATTAGATTAATAAAACATGTTTAACTAAATAAACTATTAGATAGAATGTAATAATTATAATTAATCTTTATAGAATTCAACATTATCAGTGTTACAAAGCATTTCTTAATTATATACTTTTAATATTAATCAAAGTTTATTAGCATAAACATATAAGAAATATTATAACTGTATAATTAATTATAAAAGTTTCAGATTTTTAATTGTTCATTTAGAAATTTTAATAAAGAAATTTCTTCGTGCATTCATTTTTAGGTGATTGTAAAAGTGATTATTAAATATCAAAGAATCATTTAATCTAAATTGATAACTTATCAATTTTGGATGTTCAAAATAAATATTTAATTCCCATTTTAGTATTTTAACTGTAGCATTATACTCAAACGTATTATTAAAAAGGGAAGCATTTACTTCCATAAAAATGCTTTTTAATTTAAAAACAACTGTGCACCCCACATATTAAGAGATAAAAATAGCTTGTTCCTTGATGGTGTTAAGTTCAAATACATTAATACTTCCAAAAGTTTAAAGATAAGTTTCTGTTTATCTTTTTGATAGCAGTGATATGAAAATAAATAAGTTTTAAAAATTAACAGGGAACATTAGAGGATTTTTCTTTATTTAATTTGCTGGTTATCAATTTATACTTAAAAATTTAGATAATGAAAATAGTTTAGAGATGAAATAAATGATCATATAATGATTATTCATTATGAAATTATTATTTTATAATTTTTTTTCTCTCTGTGATGCTGTAATTTTATTGAAGCTGATTTTTATTTTCGTGATTCTTAGCTCGCGATTGTATTTATTCTATTCTACGTCATTGAATTCTGTTCTGATTCGGCTATTGTATAATTCGCGAATTGCGATTCGAAATCGGAAAAATTCGATAAACAGTGTTGATTCGTAAAAACGTAATATACTCAAAGACAGGAGACATAAATAAATTCTAGCTTTTATAGCGTTATAAAGTTATAACGTAAGCTGCAATTTTCTTTCGAGTTTGGGAATTAGAAGGTTATTCTGATCAGAATGTCTTTCGAACATGAAGGCAGCATGGATAAAGAACTGACAAATGTTATGTTAAATGAACAAGATAATTTAGAAATGTATATTTTGCAAACTGTGATGGATAGAGAGACGACGATGGCTGTAGATACTTTGTGGTGAGTTTTCTTAGCAAATACAGTATACATAAGCTCGAATACGTTGGACGCTTGTGACAGTGTATATAGGCGAAGACGTTAGTGCATTTTTTCACTTTTTGACATAATAAATTTTCAGCGTATACTACTATTTTTCCAGAAAAGTTCGGAGGATGTAGCACCATCTGTCCTCCCCCACAGCACGCTATCGAACAGCTGTTGGGGCTTTCTAGTCCACCCAATTGTTCTACGTCCGTCTCGACCCCCAGTCGCCCCCTTCGATATTAGCATGACTCAGCTGGTGCAAAAAGCAGATGGAAAAAGCTCGTCGGGAAAGAGAAGCAGATGGCGGATTGTTTGAAACAGTTCCGGACGTCCAGGTGGACAAATACGTAGACCCTTCTCCAAAGCAACATTTCCGAATCTGGAGGAAGCTTCGGAATCGTTCATTTCCCTTTTACTCTTCGTTTATATCCCTTTTTATATATCTGAAACGACATGAGGGAGATAGGCTGTGTTTATTTAAAATGCTCTCCCACACACGGTACGATTAAGCTCTTATATGCACGATATCCTGCCGCACGCTAATATTTTCTAAAATATTATTTGTGTATTTAGATAACTCTCTTCATTATCGGCAGCTGCAGAGTAGGAGTTATCACTTTTTTAAATGCTAAAATTATTGCCAAGTTTGTTTTTTTCCCCCAGTAGGATTTCTATCAAAAAAATAATTTGTTCGTATGAAAAGAAATATCATCAAAACAATTGTTTAATGCAATCATTTTATTTTTTAAAAAAACATAAATTTATAACATCATCGTGTTTTTTTTAAATCTAGAATTAATCGTGATTTGCTTTTTCAGTCTGCAGATGCAGGATAATTTGAGTGATGAAGACGAATCGGATGATTCAATAAGTCAATGCAGTCAAGTTTCTAAACAAAGCATGGGTAAAACTCAACCAAGAAAAATAATCAATAAAGGAAGATGGTCAAAAGAGGAGGTAGGAAATACTAAAATGAGAATCTAAGAGGATAAAAAAAAATTAACATTTCAAAATCTTCTATTGTCGAGAATTTAACACATAGGAAAATGATTCTCTCTGTTTCTATTCAGAGAAGTGTTTTCCCTCTTTCAGAAAATTTTCTTAACCGTAATCGGATCATCTTAAGCCGGATGAAAGTTGTGGTCTGTTACAGAAACTATCATCTTGTGGATATAGGGATCTAACAATAGAAACGACTTTTTTATATATCGCTTCATATTCAAAAATGTAATAACTTTTATTTTCATTTCTAGGATGAAAAGTTGAAGCATTTAGTAGAAATACATGGATCCTCAGATTGGATAACGATATCTGGTTATTTTGCGGATAGAACCGAAGTGCAGTGTCAACAGAGATGGCAAAAAGTCGTCAATCCCGATTTGGTCAAAGGACCATGGACTAAAGAGGTAAGTAAAACACCTGATTAGGAAAAAATCACTATCAAAAGATATCCTACGGGTATCAAATCATTAGTAACTTCCGGTCACCTGCCCTCAGGTAATACAGGTGAACCAAAAAAGTGGCATTTTTGGCGCCAATAAGAAATGAAAAATATAAAGTAATTAATTTAAATTAATGTATATGGCATTTTTTTTTTTATAATAGTTATACGATATTTTTTCCCCCAGTTTTGTCTTTATATTATTTGGCACTCTCTTCAGAATATTAACAAACTTCTCTAGGGATTCTAAACGAGTTTATTTTCTCATACGTACTGAGCATGGGAATATACTCGTAAGATCGGTTGAGAAATGAATGGATATAAAAAAAAAATTATAATAATATTTACGTCAAAGAACTACACCCAAGTAGAATAATAATTGGCATCCAGCATTGGAATGGTTGTGATTTCCGCTTTCCCATCTCGGGATGAATGAATTGGAACCGATTCGCGCTTCTCATCGATTGTATTACGTCACAAGGACACCACCCGTCCCTAATTGGAACGAAGTGAAACAATGTGCTTTTGTGGGAAACTCCCCAGCCGGAAGTTAGTCCGTCCGGTTTTAGTCTGCACGTGCGAGGGGAAGAAAGGCGTTAATAAGTCGCGATTGTAAATCCCAAGTAACACCACCTGCGTTGTTCTCGTTTTCAATCACACCGTCCGAAACTGTCCTCCCCACTTTTATTCGCCTTTTATATATAAAAATATTAACAATTTTTTAAATTTAATAATTCAGATTTAGTTCCGAATTCTTATTAAATTAAATCGTCGTTAAATCATTATTTATATTGAATTAAATAATACTTCCGTATGTCCTGTTTCCTTTTAAACTTTCTTTTTTATTATCAATACCTATATTGCTTTTTTCTGTGTGCAATCTATTCAATTACATTTATTATTTAAAAATTTTACCTTAAATTATGTATCAAACTGTTATTTAAAGAGTTGAGCTTTTTATTGGTATTGCTGATTATATATTCCATTCAAATATTAATAATTTAATTTTATTATTATATTANAAAATTTAATATAAATATCATTGAGTTGTGTATAACTATGAAGACATTTTACGCTTGTTTTTAGCTAATAACGCGATTTTTTTTATGCCAGTCGCATCCGGTGTCGCCGTCGGCTTTTTTAATTACATACTGCTAAATAAAGCTATAAATAATTGTTACTTATTCAAGTATGAGAGAAAGAAATGGGAAAAAAATTGTTTTGTAAAAAATTAATTTAAAATTTGTGAGTAGTATCCACAAAACCACTACTGAAAAATAATTAATTTTAAATAACATTTGATAATTAAATGGAATACAGTGGGTGATCGGTTAACGATTAACGAACTATTCCGACTGCGAACAAATTGGATAATGAACACTTTTGCAAAAGATTTTCGTTTGGACAACACTTCACAGAACAAACAGAAAAAGAAACGACATAAAATAGTGAATACCGATTGGTCTTCCCTTGTCTCCAGGTGACAATTCAAAACCTTTCGGAGCTCTAAAAACGGCATCGCCACTCGACCCAATGCCTATCAGATAGTATTACTCTGAATTTTGAAACTCTTCTTGTAATTCCGTCTTTTTGTTTATCTTTCTGTCAAATAATTTTTTATACACTGTCGGGCAGGTACTCAAGTTTTGAGTTGGTTTTTATTTATGAAAGATGAGAGTTTAACTGTCTTATCAGATATTTGTTCACATTTTATTACCAAATTTTGAATTTCATCCGGGCCTTGTATTTAAATAATATTTTGTGGGCTTGTTGATTTCTGTTCTCTGAATTTTTGTAAGTGCTTTTCTGAACTTTTTATTTAAAAAATAAACTGATAATATTATGGAGCCTAAAAAGAGGAGTGTCAAGAACTGTGCTCACCGTAGAAACAAGGTAAGAGATAATAGCCAAGGTAGAAAGTGGGCAAAAGATGTCTGATGTTGCTAGGCAGTATGGCTTAAACAGGTCTACAGTAGGCACAATCTTAGCTATGAAAGATATATCAAGAAGTCTCAAGCAGCTAAAGTTATAATGAAAATTACATCTGAGAAATAAAGAATGTTGAAGAGCTCATAATGGAACCTGAAACAGGCTGATGACAGAAGAATGCCAAGAACTCTCAAATGAATAACACCAAGAAACTCAGTGCGATGTGTTTTCTTTTGAAAAAGAGGAAAATGAAAGAGGACCAATGTTGACATCTGCTATTAAAGATCTTTTGAAAAAGTGTGAGGATGCCAGAACAACAGTCATCCAAATGGCTTGGGGATCCTTACAATTACAATGCTATTAATTACTTCAAAAAAATCCTGAAGAAGAGAGAAAAGCAATCGACATTGGACAGATTCTTTAACCCTCACAAATGGAAAAAACATGACTAATAAAAATGCAAGACAGTGTATATATGTATTTTTGTTATTACATATAAATAAATGTAGTAAGAAAATATATATTTTTTATTTCTTGGAGTATCCAGAATGAATTAATCGAATTCCCATAAAAACCTGTGGTAAATTGATAATCGGATAGCAAACAAAGTCTTGGAACAGATTATGTTCATTAACCGATCACCCACTGTATATTAAACTTATTATTAAAGTGAAATTAATTTAATTAAGATTCATGATTAGAAAATTAAATTAATTCAATTAAGTTTTGTGATCAGTATGGCCCATACCACTACTACTAATG
Source organism: Centruroides sculpturatus (assembly GCF_000671375.1). Classification (NCBI taxonomy): domain Eukaryota; kingdom Metazoa; phylum Arthropoda; class Arachnida; order Scorpiones; family Buthidae; genus Centruroides; species Centruroides sculpturatus. The sequence goes on along the minus strand of NW_019385019.1, from coordinate 331,975 downwards.
TATGAGTTCTAAAAATGTCATAAAGTACTTATTAAAACACCTTTATGAAAAGATTAGGACAAACAAAACACAAATGAACAAACAGGTGATGATAGTAGAGGTTAAGGAGATAGTTAGTGGCTTAGGTAATACTATATATAAAAATTGCAGGATATTATTTAGATGTTGAGAGGAACCTTTCAGTCATGAGCCAGCTAAGAATTAACAGGGCAGGAATAAACTAAATAAGCTATCAAAATCAGGCATAATCTTGTAATAAGATTAGCTAAGTTTAATGAAGATTACTTTTATACAGGTTAATTGCTATTAGGGTTAATTAACATTATAGATTGGCAGTTGGATTGGTGGTACTTTGCTATAACATGGTCTTGGCAGAAGTAGTAGTCTATTGGAACAAACCTTCACTAATTATAGAATGCAGATTAGGATTTTCTATAAGGCTTTTACAGCAAATTATATACTGTATATATGAGTTACCAAAGCAAACAAAGATTATAAATGCAAATGATTTGAAAGAGCTGCAAAATAGTTGGAAGTCTGTGTTGGATAAAACAGCCTTTGAGAAAATCATTAGCAAACTCATACAAGAAACTAACTAATTTAATTAATAGTTAAGAAAGATTATCTTGGATATGTTTTACTAGTAAATCCTTTAATATCTCTGTTACAGGAAGATAATTAAAGAAGGGTAGGTGGACTTAGAAGCTTAGAAAACAGCATAATAAATGTCTTAAGTTTTTTTGTAACTTATAAGTTTGGTTATAATGTATCAATTTTTAAAAAACTTTTCAAATAATATACTGAATTCAAGCACAACTGTCATTTTCCTTGAGTATTTAAATTTTGCTCTGTATATTTTCACTTTTAAAAAAATATTTTCAAACATATATACTGTATTTGAATGTTCTATTCCATATAACATTGATTTAAAAAAAAGCATTCCATATTTTCTTTTCTTCTTATATAGCTATGTATTTGGCTATTAATCTAGGACTTATCACACACTTTTTTTTTAGGAAACTTGGCTTGGGTCCTTTTTTTTACTTTTTTTATTAAATTCCAAGTCAACTATGTACTGTACATTTCAGGTTTTGTTCCCTCTCTTCAGTTGGAGTAATACATTTAAAACAATAATGTGGAAGATGTCCGAAACTAATAGCCAAATACGTAGCTATATAAGAATAAAACATTTGATACTTGTTTATTTATTTTCCTTTTTGCAAAATAAGCTAATTTAAACTATTAATTAAATTATAATTAGATTAAAATAAACAATAAATAATTAATTTTATTATTTATTTATTGTTTATTTTAATCTAATAATAATTTAAAGAATGATAAAAATTAAATTTAGCTTTTAAGTAAATTAAAAATTAAAACAAACAGTAATAAATTTTATTATTTATTCCAATGTATAAAAAATAAATAAAAACAATGGGATCGGTTATTTATAAATTTTAATAAATTAAAAAGTCTAATTAATAACCATTGATGAGGCTGTAAAGTGAAATGCATATGGTGAAAAGTTTAATAAAGCAAGAGAAGATTGATTGTTAACTTCAATTCTTTCCACTTGTTTGCTTTGAGTTTCTTCGAAGTCGGGAAAAACTGAGTAATTTTTACTCGTTAGTTTAAAAGAGTACTTTAAGTATTTTTTTAGACTTTTTAATTTATTANATATGATAATTACTGCTTTTTAGCAATTAAAATAATGTAATTAACTATTAAGATTGTTTTGTTTTTTGAAACCGTGTCCTGTTTTATATTTGTGGCATAGTAAACACTAGTATTGTGTTTTTATTCCAAAGACACATGGCAAATTTTCCATCAAATACCTTTATTAGTTGAGTCTTTGGAATAAAAACACAATACTAGTGTTTACTACGCCACAAATATTAAGAATATTTTAAATGTAATAAGCTTAGAAACTGCTGTAATAGATCAAATAATAATAGTTTTTCACTGATTTATTAAGGCAGTCTTTGTGCCTTAATAGGTACAGAAAACAAAAATATTTGATTTCTGAACTATTGATCTTATCTTTTTAATTTAAATCTCAATGTTAGTTTAAACTTTTTAATAATTTGTTTCATTTATTGAAAGATTGTTGTTTTGTTTCTTTCCTCAATGACTTCTTTCTTTTATCTTTCTTCATTTTTTTTTTTTTTATTTATTTGAATGTATATATTGTTATCTAGACACTAATCAACTGATTAAATTTATTAAGAGCCGCCTGTTATCATTCTACCTCATTCCATCTATATAGAGGAAATAATCAAAGCCATAGAAGAGGAGCCAGAAATTATAATAAATGTCAGAAACAGAGAATTTACTGATACTAATCATTCTAGCAGAAACCAAACAACAATTAGAAATCACAGTTAACAAGGTTAATAGTGCTTACCTTGTGTATGGAATAAAAATAAACTGTAATAATACAAAAATAAATAGTGAAAATTAGATATAAATTAAGAATAATATGATGTAGATTGACATAAAACAATATAATGTAGAATTGCAACTAAATAAAAAAAGAGGTGATAAGCCTGTATGATAAAAGCTAAAAAAAGTAGACATAACAAAGCTGAATTCAGTAAAAATCAGTGTTAGGATTAGTAAATGTCTATCTGCAGATTCTGAACAATATCTTTGTTATGACTTCATAAATCTTAAGTTGTATTGTTCTGTGTGAATCCATTTATTCCTCATATAATCAAATGATGACTAGCAAAACTGATACTGTTGACTGGTTTTTTCCTTCTCTTCCTTTTCCTGAGTTTACGCCTATAGTAATTCTGAATCTCTCTTTCAAAAAATAATTGTTTTCTTAGGTAATGTGCAAAATTTCAGGTTTTTTTATAAAGGGTTTGCTGAAATATAAGCAATCAAAAAGTGCAAAAATCTCTAGAAAAACTGTATTTTCTTCATCCAGTACTGCAGACACTCATAGAGAAAAAACTATGTCTAGAAAGCTAGGATTTTAAACTTAAGTTTTTTTTTGTTATAGTGTATTATGGGTCACTGATAAACTGATGTGCAAAATCTTAATTTTTAGCCAAACCTCTGTTACTCTGAGTCTGAATTTTTTCCCTGAGCAATTTGAGTTAACCAGGTTCCACTGTATAATAAAATGCAACACAGAAAAGTGTGTCATGAAACAAGGGAGATAAAGTGGCAAAGGGGATTGGACAGTTCTTATTAATTTACAGGACTACATTACATCATTTGCCATATTTGTTTTAAAAATGCTGTGTTAGTTATTCAATATTATGAACTTAAGAGAATAATCTGTTGTAATCAATAATCTAACAGCAATAAAATTTTTTGAACATTTTAACTGTCCAGCCTCCTCATGATTACCTTTCATCCCCTCAATTTGAGGGCAGGTGTTAATGAACTAGTCTGATGAAAACCAAATGCATAAAATGACAAATAATTCTAACTTAAATGTTAGTTTTTAATTTACATTTTAATAATTCTGTTTTTGTAAGAGATAATTTTTTATTAAATTTTTTCCCAGTTCACTAATGTTTTATAAAATTGAGTAAATTTATTAAAGGACAGATTTAATAAATTTATATTTTCCTAAGTCATTATAGGATTTATTTTCTCCCCTCTTTATTGGTCCTGTAGTTTTAGTGTTATAGATTAACAACAGGATAAATTATTTTTATTTAATAAATGTTTTATTTTCATTATTCGCCAATTCTAAAGAGATATTTTTCTCTAATTAACAATTTTAACCAATTAAGATTTTTTTTGAAAAACTGAAAACACCAATTTATTTGAAAGATCATAAATTAAGAAAAGAAAAAGAAAATAAATTAATAAATATATACAAGTTAATCATTTTTTATAATCACTTTATTTGTTTATGATTTCTCATGTTATACACAATCTTTTAAAGGGGTTCAACTGATAAGAGTACCTTATTACCTTGAGTAATAACTGTATACTGGATACTCCAGTGTACTCAGGTAGAAAATCTAGTGTACCTGACATTTAGTACTAACTAGTATCAATACATCGGAGCTTCACAACTGCATGTACTGTCGTTTTATTATTGCTCTTCTGAATTATTCTCCTGATGCATACTTACTATTTCTGCAAATTTGAGAAGCTTTTATATATAGAGAAAACACAAATATGATTGTTTAATGTAGTGTTATGTGAATCAGTTTTCTTCCTTGTCCTCTTGTTTTTTCATATAAACTAGCTGGATACCACTGCTTTTTCCATGTGTGAAGAACAGTTTTAATTAGTTATGATAAGTGTCTCCTTTACAATTATTTGTTTAAAAAATTTTTAAATTTAGTGATATAGGATAGTAGTTCATATTGCCAACCACTTCCAGTTGTCAACCATGTAAGCTGATATTCATGCGTAATTAGTGCATACAAACAGGTTTAGACGAGCCATCTTTACAGGATGCATCATAAGGATCTTTACAGGATGCATCATAAGGATCTTTACAGGATGCATCATGATTCCATTCTCAATGGCGTGTAAGAATAACGGATTGCCTCACTCACAGGGATGGAAAAAATTAGCATAATTAATGCATTATTTAATTAATTTTCGTATTTAATGGGAAAAGGTTCAATCTGTTATAACAATAAAGTAAAATTTACTTAAATTATGTAACAACAAGGACATAATCTTAGTTAGGAGTATAAAAAGTTTTCATTAGAATATCAAATTTATTATAATTTAAGCTTATTATAATTAATTATTATCAGTAATTAAAATTTAATAAAATATTTATAATTATTGTTGTTTTTATGCAATTTAGGAAGATGAAATGGTTATGGATTTAGTAAAAAAATATGGTCCAAAAAAATGGACTCTAATAGCTAAGCATTTAAAAGGAAGAATAGGAAAACAGTGCCGGGAAAGGTGAGTTATAATGTTAAAAATAGAATTTTAAAGTTTTCTAGTAATGATAAAATGAGAAATAAAGTATTGATGAGAAGTTTACAGTAAATTTGGAAAACAAAGGTAATTATAAATGAAAATTAAAAAAAAGGTTGTTTGAAACTTGTTTGAAACCGAAAAAAGTATTGTTAATGGATGTGATTGACAATAAATTATTAGTGTTTATGTAAACACTAATAATTATAAACAGTATATAACACTATTAATACTATTTATTGTTACATATGTGAATTATAATGAAAACTAAGGAAATTTTGTTATGATTTACTATTAAACAATGAAAGTGAAACAGTGGTGATATTCTTTCAGCTTTGTTTTCGTATGAAGAATTTTTAATTTCTAAAAATAATGAATATAAAAAAATATTGATGCTTTAATATAACATTTGTAGTCAGAGATAACATTTGGAAAACATTAATAGAAGTTTTTATTTATGCCAGATGCATACAAAATATGTTAAATATATCAATTATGATGTGTTTAGGACCACTTCTTGATTTGATGATTTTAATAAATACAATTAGGAAAGAATTGTGATGTATATTCCATGGGAACTATTAAGAAACATTGTAACTGACATGCCTTATTAATTCATATTAATGTAAAAAAAATTTTATGCTAAAATAGAACTATAGGAAATTATTGTTAATTCGAAATCCTGTTAGATTGTAATTGAATTTTTGTCCTGGCCGGGGATATAGAGATTTACATGTTAAGAAATTTGGTTAGTTCGAAATATAGCAACTTCAAAATTTGAAGTGAAAATTCTGCCCAAACTGTGATATGCTTATGTTAACTCGTTAGTTTAGATCGAAGTGCTGCCATGCTATAAGAGAGCAATAGACTCTAATCTGGTCAATATGGCTTTGCTTTTACAATAACACATTTTCAGGTGTCACCTTATCCTTGAACCATCCTTTTTTCTCTTATCTTAAAATATGGCTTGTTTTTGGGATTGCAAGATTGGGCCATGAGTAGCAGATTGATATATTTGTAGGGCTCTAGGCTGCTACATTTGGATGTCTTACTACTGTTTGAAGCCACTTTAAAATAATTTGGGCTGCAATTCAAGGAATTATGCTTTACTTTTTATAAAACCTATCTGGAAACTTGTGGGGTCTCACTAGACACATGCTGTTTGCCTTCACATTTATATCATTGTTATTAATTATAATAATTAACAAACATTCTGTATATGTATTTGTATTCTGTTTGCTTAATAAATTACATCAGTTATGTGACATTTGGCTTATTGTACAGAAATATGTAAATCTCGGATACAATAAGACCCCACTTAACGCTGCCTCACTTAATGCTTATTCGATATAATGCGGTCTGCTTGAAGCCTAAAAGAAGCTCAAGATTTGCACTGATTAAATTATTGCAGCATTTAATTGATTCATATATAATATGATTATTTGTGAACACAAACCATTCAGCAAAAGGTGGCAAAAAGGTGTACTTTTTTTAAATCTATGTTTGTTTGGTGCAATTTTGGAAAAAATATAACATCATGGATGTCATAGGAAATATCAACTTGGCTTGGCAAGAATTAACTGATAAATACACAAATGTGAAAGAAGTTATGGTTGAAGGTATTCAAGAAAACTCAATGAGAGGAGCCTATCGCTGTATTGTTAAGTTGACCAAACTCAACCTAATCGATATAGCAGGACTAGGAGATATAGACAATTAGAATATTGAAGAGTTACAGCAGGTTTCTGGTGAGAGCCTTACCAATGACGACCTTTAAGAACTGGCAGAACATGGAATTTATGCGGAACTGGAAAACAGAGATTCTCAAAAAGGAAGAACCCAAAAAATTTCTCTACAGATTTCCTTAGTAAAAGTTTGATAAGATAACTGAAATCGCAAAAAAAATTGATCAGATTGTAGCAAATGATCCAGATTTTGAAAGGAGTCAAGAGCAAAACGAGGCATTTTGGATGCAATCTTCTGCTACTGACATTTACTTAAGGAAAGAAAAAAGCAACAAATGAAACTTCACAACTTTATTGCAAAAGAATAAGAATTTCAGAAAAGTCAGGTCCTTCATCACAAAAAATGAACTTTACATTTCTGTGTGCATGTGTTTGTGTTATTAACATATATTATTGTACAAATTAATATAAAAATAACTTAAAATTAAACTAAAATTTGTGTATTTTTGGTTGCATGTTTCCCTATCTCTATTTACTCTATATTAAAATGACCTCGTTTAACAATGTTTTGCTTAGCTCTTTGTTGTCTAGGAATGTATCCTCCGCGTTAAGCGGGGTCTTACTGTAATTCGAAACTCAATAATTTGAAGTCGTGATTATTTCATCTCTTGAATTTTGAACTAACAAGGATTTTATATATGTTTAAAATATTATTCAGCTGCATTATACAAGTATAAGCTTGTAAAGGTGAAATTTACACATTTTGAAATAACTTTATTGACAGTTAACTCATTGATTACTGTTCAGTCTGGTAGGTAATTGCCATCAATGCCAATCACATCATACCACCTTTGCTGCAAACTTTCAGTCTTGAGCATGGATGACTGGAGTTTTTCTTCAAAGAAAGTCTTGAGTGTCATTCTCATAACAGCAAAGTATTACTTTATTGTATTCCTGATAAATAGAACATAATTTATAGAGAATTTAATTTATTTTGTTTTATTTTTATTTTTCAACTTAATAGAGAACATTTGCTAGGATGATGTGAACTACAGAATATTTTATAATCACGCATGCTTTTACTGATGTTTCCAGATTATAGAAATTTTAAAAATTAGATGTATTTGATATACTAATTCAACAAAATTCAGGAATTTCTATAATAGTCTACCATTAATTAATTAATTAACTGCTAATCATCACAGACGATGTCAGCATGCTGACTTTTCCTGGAACTTGCAGTTACAGCTGAGCATTGACTCAATCTTAGCTGTGATTCAATGACTGTATGCATGTATCTAATTTAACATTATCTCACAGAATTGTACAAAATCAATATGACTTTTGTATTTTATTATATATTTGATATCAGATTATTTTTTTATAAATTGAAGTTGTTAATATTATGACCTCGCTTGAGAAAAATTTGTTTTCTTATTTTTTATTACTTTATTAGATTAAACAAATAAATAGATCAACTGATTTTTTATTAAGAAAGAAATTCATTTGGCAGTCAGTATTTACAGTATAAAAATACTTTAGTAATAAAAGTAATAAATAAATACTTTTATTCTTTTCTAAAAACACTTAAATAATGGTAAAAATATATAAACACTAACACTATTTTAGTAAATGATAACATTAAATATAAATGTATAAAAGTTAGAATAAGATATTTGAAATGCTATATTTTTTGCTGCTTTTAATATTAAACTTTATCTAATTAAAATTTAGTTTGTTTAATTAGTAATTAAAAATATTTCAGATGGCATAATCATCTAAATCCTTCAATCAAAAAAACTGCTTGGACACAAGAAGAGGAGTCTATAATCTGTCAAGCTCATAAACAATGGGGAAATCAGTGGGCTAAAATTTCTAAATTATTGCAAGGCAGGTAAGGATTTGGACACAACTTTTTCCTTTTATACATGTATTAGTTTGAGTAAAATAATTAGAAAATTTGATCAAGTATACAATAATTTTTTACCTAATAATTAAGATCCGTAATCTTGAATTAAACTGTCACTGCAATTATGAAAACTTCAATTTTAACATTTCTGTTTTAATTGCTTTTTTTGTGTAACATAAAAATATTTTTTATATTACACAAAAAAATATGTGTATAAATATTACGTACATTTATTTATTTATTTATTTTTGACTAGTTGAAAATTTGAATGAAATTTAATGAGGAATAAATTTTTTTAATGTTAAAATATTTCTTTTGGATTCAATGAAATGAAATTTTGCAACTAAAATATTAACAATGTTAGTTGTGAAAACATTAGTAAATTGTTATTCAAAAGAACATGTTTATTCTATAATCACCTGTAACATAATAAATCTGAGTTATGTTAGAGGTGATATAAATTCTGCTGAGTTGTTTTTGTTGCTTATGACAAAGTCAAGTATCAGAAAATAATATTAAAAAATCTTGTGGTGGTATTGTTTGAAGTTAATGGGCTAATGAAAGGTAATAAAAAAATTTTTTAATGTGGTTTCCTTGCATGCGTCACCAATCTGGTATACAAAAGAATTTAAAATTCATTGAAAGAGATATTTATTTGAAGAACAATGATTTAAAATGTTTTTCTGAAATATCTTTTTATAATGAAATTTGACAGTTGGATAGCTAAGGCAGATAAAGGAGTTAGCCTTCTGCTCTATGGAGTCCTGAGATTGAATCTGGACAAGCAATCCCAGGAATTTTTCATGTATGGTTTGTCCTGTATATGTTGGGTGCTGTTCTTCACTACCCAGGACTCCTGTTGTGGATCTGGCTGAAAAAAGGCCCCATTTGTATTCACATGATGGAAAAACTTAAAAATGGAAAAAGCAATGTAATTTGTTTGAATTTAAAACATTCATAAACATTAAATTGTACATATGATAGAACTTATTTCTTTATTTGAAAATTTAATTTTGCATATCTGTATAGATAATTAATGAAGTTCATATAATTTGTATAATGACTAGAAATTTTAAATAAATTTTCTGATATTTTTATATGTTTAACAGCAGCTTTGAATTTGATATTTTGTTATTCCTGAACTTTCTCAAATTGTTTATTTGAGGATTTGAAGTCCACAGCACCTAATTCAGACGTAAACTGTACGGCTTTGGCATGTATGATTGATTAACCTTGATACAGGAACATTCTAACTTCTTCTGATTTTGTAGAACCATTTTATGACTTTTGTCATTGAGAGCCCTATTCTCACTTTGCAACTGTTGGATTTGCTGCGTATTGTCATTACAAGGTAGTAGACTTACAAGACTTAGTAGCTTATTTTATTTCTTGCCAATTTCCACAGCTTAAATTTTCACATTCTTGGACACTTGCTGATTTTTCTCATTTCATATATTTCTTCTTTATGATATTCAATAATTTCATGTTTTTTGTTTAATATCAGCAAGTTGTAAATTGATGCAAATTAAAATTTGATAAAAACCAAACTACACCTTAATACAATAGAGAACAAAGATAAACTAACATTTTTGTTCTCTACTGGATTAAGGTGTTGTCTGACATTTTTATTATTAATAACAATTCAGTATTATATAATTGACTTGCTGTATGTTAGATTTCAATGTAAAACCATCTCTAATCCAAAACAATGTGGTATGACACCTTTAGAGGAGAGAACAACAGGTACAATAAACACCCTATCCATCCTCCACAGATGCCTTATTTCCTGGGCGAGTTCTGTGTACTTGCTGATTTTTTCAGTGCATGTGTTTTGTACATTGTGAGTGTATGGAACAGATATGTCTATAATGTATGTGATTTTATTGTGTTTCTCAATGAGTGTAATGTCTGGTGTGTTGTGGTAAATTGTTTGATCTGGGATTATGGCTGTTGTAGTACATTTTGTACGTGTTGTTTTCCAATACTGTCTGTTGAACATATTTGTAGTATGGTTCGTGAATGTCTAATAATTTGTGTTTCTTTGCAAGCTCTTGATGTATTTGCTACTTGATTATGTCTATGTAAATTATCTGTCTGTGCCAAGAGCTTGCAACCAGAAATGATGTGTTGTATGGTTTCTGGCATAATGTGACATTTTCTGCATGTGTCGTTTGTGATTGTTGTATCTTTGAGTATGTGTTTTCTGTAGTTTTTAGTATTTATGTCCTGATCCTGTATGGCAATCATGAATCCTCTTGTCTCTGCAAAGAGGCATCCCCTAGCTAATCACGCAGTTTTGTCAACAAAATCCTGGGCTAGGTCATAGGGATGTCTGCCATGGAGTATCTTTTGCACCCATGATTGCTTAATGGTGTCTATTCTATTTATATGTTGTGAATGTAAATTTAATAGTGTATTATTTGAGTCTGCTAGAATTACTGCTTTATGTAACTGTGATATTTCTTGTTTTTTGTAGAAAAACTCTTGCAATGTCTGTATTTGTTTGTAGTGTAGGTTAACTATGTCAATCAGGCCACGCCCGCCATCTTTAGGTGGAAGAGTTAATCTTTCTATGGCAGATTTAGGATGATGTTGTTTATGCTTAGTAAGTGTTCTTGTTTTCATTTGGAGTTGCTCACGATCTGTATGAGTCCAATGTATATAACTCCAAAAGAATAAGTGAGTACTGGGATGACATATGTGTTTATTGCTTTAACATCATCTTATTTCATCAGTGAATGAAATAGAAGCATAAGAAACACAACTGTGATAAAAATATATAAATAAAGCCTGAAATTAATAGAATACATAAAAGTTCATGTCACACCTTTCATCTTGTGATGGCACACCAGTGTGTCGCGGAACACTGCTATATATGATAGTGGACAAGTGGATGAACAATTTGCCATTGGAGCAACTGCAGCATGTTTGGTACCAGAGTATGGCATGTCAGTATGTTCCTGGGCAGACATGAATCAGACTCATCAAGGAGTTTGACAACTGATGTATAGGATAACAAGATCATGTTCCATGACTTCACTCCACTAAATTTTTTCCTTGGGGTCATTAAGCATCAATGTATGACATGTACCCAGCAATCTTGTGTGATGTTGATGAGTTGGGGATGTGAATGTAAGAGGCATGCAAGACAGTGACTCCAGATATATGTTACCCATAGTCAATCTCAACTTTCTACACTTTTCTAATGATACTAAATATGGTTGTTTTGAACATGTACTTTAGCATAATGAAGCTAACAATTTTCATTTTAATTTATACAATATTAGTTTTTATCTTTTCTAGTCAGAGATTCTTTGCATGTTATACTAAATCTTCTTAAAATGATTTTCTTCCATTGTCCTCATGCTTGAAAGAGAGATGGGAAATTTATGTATTACTGTGAAACTAATGTATCATATGCAATGTTGGAAAGATTTTTTTTGCACCTGGATAAATGTTAAAGTGAACACATTACGTTTGAATTTTTTTTTTAATAAGCTTGTAAAGACCTTAATTAGTCTGTTGTATTTAATGATATATTTATTAAATTACATAATTAATTTAATTTTAATTGTTAACAATTTCTTTTGTATTAATTTTGAATAAATCAAGCCATATTTTTTGTAATTTTTGTAAAATATAATTAATTAACCATAATTATAAAAATATATTTTATAGAACAGATAATGCAATTAAAAATCACTGGAATTCAACTTTAAAAAAGAGGTTAGAAAATGAAGTGGAGGAGTATACAAAAAGAAGAAAAAGTTCTCAGTGCCCAACTATTATTACTTCTGAAAGTAATAAAATGGTAAATATTTTATTATATTCTAAAAATTAATCTTACTGTAAATCATAGGATGATTATGAATAAAATTTACTATAATACTAGCAAAATTACATTGTCAATTTTACTATTATTAGTGCTTATTTTTTAACAATATTACTATTATTAATTTTATTGTGATACTACATAATATTTACATTAAGAAGCCTATTTTTTCTTTTAAGATTAAAAAAGTAAAAATTTAAGAGGACAAAATAATTCTCCATTTTTTTGTTTGCTACAAGACAGTAAATATTTACAGTATATCTGCTTATATTTTCTTATATGTACAGCACACATTCCAAATTCAAATGTTGTCTAGAACAAAATAAGGAACAAGGCAAAATATTTAAATTAATTTCAATAATTTAAGAAATATAGCATCAGAAGAATTTAATTTAATAAAATATTGCAATTTTTAATACAACAGTTGAAAATTTAACAAAATGAAATAAAATTGACAATAGTCTTTAAAAAGACAATATAGATTAATTCTCTATAAAAAATATAAAATGTTGAAAGCAAAGATAATTTCATAAAATGATTATATCATGAACTGATTGTCTTTTGGTGCTATGATTTTATTGGGTGTGTTTACTTTTAGTTCTGATCTCTCCCCTAGCGCGCTCAGTCTGTATACTTTTTGTTAGCTACCAATGAGCTTGGCGTTTACTTTTCATATCCGTGACGTCATTGCTAGCATTCCTAGCACACTCGGAGAATTTACAACGAGCTTGGAGTTTGTTCAAAGATGGTGGCGTTCATCACTGTGTATACTTTTAGCAGCGTGCTAGTATGACGTCAGGCTGTGCTAGGTGTCAGCTCGGTGACCTTGGAAGCAAGCAAAAGTAAACGCACCCATTAAAAGTTGTAAACATTTTAACAGAGTGAATCATACTGGAGTTGTAGAGAGCTATGAGTTTTGCATGTTTGATATAGGCAAAAGGCATTATTGCATTTTGGGTGTTTTATTAGGTGGTCTGAAGAGGAATGAAAAGAATACAACACCTTTTGCATAAGTACAAATTTTCCTTGGAGTTTAACTTGGCGCTACTTACAGTTGGATTTGTAATGTCATTACTTAAGGGTGAGCACTGTGCTCACCTTACATATTTTCATATTTTTAATGATTTGTCTTGAGAAATTTTACTTAGATCAGAAGATTTATTATGAGTAATACACATTTTAATGTTTACCTTACTTTACTTCGGTTAGAATATATTACAAATAAACATACAAATGTAAATAAAATTTTAAAATAGAAAATCCAAAAGTGTTCTCTAACTTTGTTCTGCACGCACACAAGAAATTAACGGTTTATGTCAGATTCGACCCTGTTTCTTAGAGGTTAGTTGTCTGCCTTAATATGTCAAACTTTTAAAAACATCCCTCTTGCAACAGCACAATTAAAAAATAATAAATACATGTGATAAAAATTGCCAGGACAAATAAGTTTAAACATTAAAAGTAATTTTCAGTATAGAAGCAGAAATTTGATTGATCAGATCAATAAAAACAGAAATAAGATATCTGAAATTATTATTAAACTTAATTATAATTTTTATTCAAGTTCTGAATCTGTTTAGTCTGGATTTTTAAAATTGCAGTGTTGGCAGATTGTTATTATGTGGTATCTGAAGATTTTTGCGGTAAGCTACATGTTACACTCTTGGATGCTGTTTTCCTATTCTTTTTTTTTTTGGGCAATATGCACACTTTTCTCTTGATACTGACATTACCTGGGGAGGATCTGGTTTTTTTCTCAACACTTCCAGGATTTTCATATGCCAGATCTTCACTCTCATTTTCTATGAGAAAGAAACTTACATTTTCTTCCTCAACTCCTCATCAAGCCATTTCAGAAACGTTTTATGATAGTATGTATATACAATATCACTTTGCAATTAGAATTGTACCACTTCAAATGTGAAGAAAAGACACAGGATTACTTGCGGGTGAGTGCTGTGCTAACTTGACCAACATGACTGAAACAAAGACAACACTGCAAGTGATAGCAATGACTATTATTTCCAATTCCAGTATCTTGTTGAAGGGGGTACTTAGGAAGGAAGATAGACTAGAGTTTGGCTACAAAACTCAAGAACCCCCAGTTACAAGCATTTTAAAACAAAAGATTAATGCAGCGTTCACCCTTGAGTAATGGTGGGTTAAATAAAGGCATTCAAATAACCAGTATAGTATGGCTTTCTTATTTAAAGAATATACAGTATCTGTCTACTGAGAATTTCCATTGTAATATGCAGGAAGTGAGTGAGATTAACTTGTAAAATATATTTTATTAGTTTGCATATCACTAGCATATGTTATTTTAGTACAGTGTACTAGAGGTTATCAAATATGTTTATATTCAGCAGGCTGAAAAGCCTACAACTCTTAAGAAAATAACAGCAGCCAGCCAGAAATCTATGAAACTCAGTTACAACCTGATCCAGAAAAGATTGCTCATCACTGATTTACTGCAAACTGATTTTAGATGATATCTTTCATATATCATTTTAGATTTAGCAGTTATTGTGAAAATATTTTATATTCCTACTTGGTTATGTTAAAATCAGGGATGAGGAGTTGACAGAAAAATACCCATCTCCCAAGTCGGTAGTTTTTATTTTTAAAATTGACTCTGACTTCCAACTCCTATAAAAAGTTTTGACTCTTAACTCCACCCATCCCTGGTTAAAGTTGGTAAAATTTTTTGTAAATCAAATTATTGATTTTAATTATTTTAAAAAGAAATAAATACAACTTTAGTAATCATAAATTTTGTTCTTTTATTTATAATGAATTTATCATGATTTTTATTACAGAATTTGCCTTATTTGGCTATTTAAATCTATGTGTATAAATTGTTTGAATTTTAAAATGACTTATGATTTCATATTTATATATATAAAAATTATATATTTTATATGATTTTTATATATATATTGTAGAACATTGGTCTCCAAACTTTTTAGCCTAAGAGCTATACTGACTCCTCTACTAAGTCCCAAGGGCCAAGACCTAGCTAGCTCATCATACCAATATACTGTAGTTTTTAATTATGTGCAAATTTTCGTTTTGGGACTAGCCGGCAAGTGAGATATCTATGGTGCAGTGGTGGACTCTGCTCTGATCGCAATTTCAGTTGGTACTTACAGGCAAGTGTACAGGACATTTCATTGTGGTGCAGATAGCCAATGTGCATGCTGTGCATTACGTATTGTTACAACTACTTACAACCATGCTAAATGTATATTAGTTACATCTTGCAGAGAGTAGAGAAGTTAAGTGCAGGACATAGCAAAGCTACAGTAGTACAGCGCCATCTTGTAGGGAGCAGCAGAGCTAGAGCATGTTCTGGAAAAGATCTGTTGTGTGATTGCTTGTCTGGAAGATTTGAGTACTTTCAAGAGTTTTTGAATATGTTCTTCGCACTGAGGATGCATGGTACAAATATGGGAGACAACTGAGAGTTGGACAGTTCCAAAGTTTGAATTCAAAGTAACAAGTTTGATCTGGAAAGTGAAATATAGTGCGACTAGTGTGTTTTGTGACTATAGTTTCTTAGTGAAAATACGGTGTGCTTAATTGTGAGTGTTTAATTTAATTAAAAATTTCTTAAAGATAAATCTAGTGTATTTTGTTTACTCAGAATCCCTGCTCTTAATAGTATTAATTAATTGGCCGAAAATTAATTTGAAGATGTAGTCTGTCCAAAATTGGTAACCACCATTTATTCACTTCTTGTGTTCCAGAATACAAACGATGATGACCAGTTCCAATTTTAACTTTGTAATTTTAATTAGATATTTTTCTATGTTTTTTAAAGGAATCTTTTTAAACTTGATGGCCAAGAAGCCTAAAAAGAAAGGTCAGGTCATCAATTGTTTGTATTCTGGAACACAAGAAGTGAATAAATGATGGTTACCAATTTTGGACAGACTACATCTCCAAATTAATTTTCGTAAAATTGCCATCCGACAAAATTCTACAGTATTAATTGGCATTATTTTGATTTAAAGTTATGTCACTGTTGTGTGGATTTGTATAAATAATGGAAAAGAAATGAGATAGATAGTGAGTGCAGAATATTTAAAGAGCAATGGGGATATCAATATTTCATGGTTGAATCAAGTAATAAGGCAATGTGTATAATTTGCAATGAAACAATACCAGTCCTCAAAGAATACAATATAAAATGTCATTATGAGACTAAACTTTCTCAAAATTACTCCAAATTTACAGAAAGCTTACAGTTAGAAAAATATGAATCTTGAAACACAGGTTGAAATCTCAGCAATTGTTTAAGAAAGTAAATGCTGAACAAGAAGCAGCAATTCTTGCTAGTTTCCACGTGGTTCATTCAATAGCAAATCATGGGAAACCATTTACTGACGGTAAATTAATTAAGGATTGCATGATTGCAGCAGAAGAAGAAATGTGTCCAGAAAAAGCTAATTTATTTAAAAGTATCTGTCAGCAAACACTGTGGCTCAAAGAGTAGATGATATTGCAGAAAATATATTAACTCAATTGTCTGACAAAAATCTACACTTTATGAAGTGTATGAAGATCTTGACATTCATAGCATTCATGGCATGGCTACTGGAGAAGATATTTTTAAAGGAGTTAAAAATGCTGTTCAGAAAAACAATCATCAATGGAAAAACTTGAAGTGTATCGCTACTGATGGTGGCAAAAGCATGTGTGGAAAAAATAAAGGTGTCATTGCTCTTGTATTGAAGGCCATAGAAAATGACGGTGGTTAAAAACCATTAATCATACATTGCATCATTCATCAACAGTCTTTGTTTGGAAAATGCTTGGATATGTCAGAAGTTTTAAAGCTAGTCATGTCAGCTGTTAATTATATCAGATCACATGTCCTCAATCATTGTCAATTCCATGAGTTTATTGGAGAGATTGGAGAAAATGACTAAGCCAGTATACTGCAGTATAATATGGTTAGCTGTGGAAAAATTCTAACATGATTTTTTTGAGCTCCGGGCAATAATTGAAATGTTCTTGAATGAAAGGAATCGTCCTCTGGCTGAGTTACAAAACAATGAGTGGTTATGGAAATTATAATTTTATACAGATTTAACTAAACATATGAATGACCTTAATTTAAAATTACAAGGAGAAAACCAGCTTATGCCTGATTTATACACTCATATTAAGTCCTTTTGACAAAAAATTGTTTTGTTTCAATCTGAATTGAACAAAAAATGTTTCACACATTTTAATATGTGCCAAACATTCAGTCAGCAAACTGAGACTCCATTTCCAGTAGATTTCACAATTGAAGATTTGGGTGTTTTAAAAATAAATTTTGAATCTCGTTTTTCGGATTTTGATGCAATTGCAAATGATATCAAGATTATTCAAAATCCTTTTAATGCCAATATAGAAACATTCGCCCCAGAACTTCAAATGGAAATGATTGATTTGCAGTGGAGAGATATTTTTAAAGAAGAATATTTAAAGTCGTCATTGCTGGAATTTTATAAGTGTCTTCCACTCGCACGGTTTGATCAGTTGCAAAAATTTGCTTGTGGCATTTTTTCTGCTTTTGGCACTACTCATTTGTGTGGAAAACATTCTCCAAAATGAAATATACAAAACATATTTACAGATCCAAATTAAATATAACATAATTTGTCTATTGTTTATGAAACAATTTAACATTGTTATTAAAAGTTTTGTACTTCAGAAATTGAATGTTATATTAGATATTAGAATATAACATTACAGTTAAAATAAAATAAATGACATTTATGTATGAAATAAATAAATTGTGAGATCCGAAAGGCCCTGGGTCTAATTAGTGAATTTTTATTAAATATGTTTAAATATAGACACGAAAAATTACTTCGTTTTTGTGAAAAAAACATTGTTTTAGACGTGGGAAAAACCAGATAACAAATGTTATTTCCTTTCATCGAAGAGAACATCCTCTGTTTTTCCGTATCTGGTTAAAAATCTCGCTCAGATGGGAAATGGTTACCCCTCGTTCATCCCCCTTTCATCCGTTCTCACGAAAGAGTTACTGGACGATGATTGGACGAAATTTTGAAATAAAAGAGGAGATTAGTCAGAATTCGGGGAGTTCTTCGACAGATCCGAAGCATCTAAACTCCACGCAGTTTTCCTCCTGATGGCCAACGCCCATAACGGAGTCCAATAGACTAAGTCTCGAGTCTACACTTAGAAGAAGTGATATTTTTTATTTGTGCACGAATTGATCTCCCATACGATAGTAATATGAACCCTATCTACAAGGTGTCCTATATCTACAGAAACGAAGACGACAACTAACAGGTCGTATGTTTAGAATCATTTTGTGAGCTCTCTCTCTCGATCGCGCATTAGCAAAGAAAAGGTCGTAGCCTCTAGCTTGTCGTATAATCGTTATTGTTGGTTATTTGTATTCTTTTGTTTGGATTTATTAAATTTTACTTTTGTTTATTATACAAAAATGTCTCTTAATTGGGTGTCCGAATCAGATAGTATACGCGTGTTTGTCCGCGCATTGATAAATTGACAAACTGGTGTCGGGATCCTGACGAAGGAACAAGGTGAATTCGCCATCACCAACTTCCGCTCTAAATTATAATATAACAGTAAAGCCCTCCACACTCGTTTCCCTACGACTGGGAAAGGCCGTTCTTTGGACGACCGAGAACTGGTTTTACCGACTAGTGCCCGTAAGTGGCGTAGATTGAGCTCTGCGTCCTTGGCTAATCTCACAAAATATAGGGACTTTCAAAAAGAATTCTACCATTTTTAATTACTGTAATTATGTTTATAACATTCTCAGATGATAATTATGTACATTAAAACACTAGAAAACTGTTTAAGTTTTACATTTTCCCATTACAATTCCTCAGTGTGTGAATCTCCTGACACATTCAACTAATATTCAAATCCATATGCTCACTACAGCATATCTCTTTTCACTCCTCTCATAGCAGTCACAATTCTGTTAAAAATTTCAATTTTGTGAACTGCAGAACACAAAACACTTTCTCTATTGCAGAGTCACCATTTTTTGTTCATGGTGCATTCTGGAAGCAGTAGACAAAAACACATTTGAATGCAGATGGGAGATGAAACTTGAGCAGTTTTTATTGATTGGTGTACATTGCATACTTTTCAAGTAATAATTTAGAATGGTAAAATTCTTTTTGAAAGACCCTGTATTTGTTTAGTTTATTATAAGCTTTTTTCCATTAATTGCTACAGCGTAAAAGATAAAACAGAAAAAATTTTTAAATTATGAAGCCTTGAAATTATTATTAAATTAAAATATGTATTATTTAAATAGTTTTAATAACACATTTATATATTTTCCTAGGATTTCTTAAAACAGGATGAGCAATTAAAACAAGAAACACAATCAATAAAGTCAGACTGTAGATATAAAAACAATGGTATAAAACTTAAGATTAATTTGAAATTAATTTTTACAAATAAATTTTGAAAGCATCATATTTTATGTTTAATATTTTCAGACCTTTATCATTTGACATCACCTTCAATTTCAACATCTGTAGATTATTGGCAACAAAATTCATTTGTAGAAAATCATCATGGTGCCTTAAATGTTGAGACTGATTCTGTTGATCTGAATTTTATGCTTTCACCATTCAAGTAAGTGAATTATACTTCTGATATTAATTTCCAAAAATATTCTTCATAAATCTATAATTTACTAAACTTTTTTAGAGATGTAAAATCTGAAGATGATATTGCTAGGTCTAATTTGGAAACCCTTGCTTTTGTTAGTAGCTTAAATAATTTTTCTTCTAATCCTGTAACTCCTGTTAATGAAACAAAATTCACAAGCATTCAGAAAAAGCAAGCAATTGGTGAGTATTATCTTTAATTAATACATTCATGAAACTTGATAAGAATGAATCATAATATTTAAACACTTAATAAATATATTTGAATTAGAATATGATGTAATTCATCATAATCAGAATTTATATAAAATTGAAGATTCAATATCATCTCATTCTTCATGTTTGTTACCTAAACAAAGAACTCCTTCAATTCTTCGACGCAGTAAGAAGAAAAAGGTATTTAATTTTTCTGATAAGAAATTTAATTATTTTAAATATTATATTTTTATTTTTGTTTGATTAAAATTGTGATTTTTGTTTCAGACTCTAGAAAGTTTAGAAACAAGTTCTAATTTTAACGAAGCTGAACGTCTTCAATTTGCTGATAGTTCTAGAGCATCATTGAATTTTAATCAAATAATTGAAAATAAATCAACAGAAAATAAAACAGATGAAATACATATGATTCCATTTAATTATCGAGCAATGCCAAATAATACAGCTGTTTCTAAAGAAACTGAACTTCCTCATTTTCAGTCATTTCTTGTTTCAACATCTCAATTTGTTACAGAATCTGGTCAAATGATAGTTTCTAATAGTAGTTTACCTATCACTAATACAACTGCAGTTTTCACAAATTTAATTTCAACTCCTTCGTTGTCAAGTGATCTACCTCGTCCTCCTCCTCTACCATTTATTTCACCATCTGAAAAGGAGACACCCTTTAAAGATATGCCTTTTTCACCTTCTCAGGTAATTTTTAATTATTTATAACAATAATTGATACTGTGAAATAATAATTTTAAATTTTAAAATTTTTATTGCTAGTTTTTAAACAGTCCTTTAATGACATGTGCTACATCTACTCCCATCTCACCTTCAACTAAATCTGGTCCTTTACATGATTTTAATCCTGTAACTTCAGATTCATTAGGAAGGTAATATTTATAATTATAATATGAAGTTTTTGAATTTTAATTTAATCTGATTATTAAATATATAAGTTTGTGTATGATGTTATAAAGAATTATAATAAGTGAATATCATAGTATAATACTGTACATTTCAAATAACTTCAGTACATAGTATAAAATAATGCATTTCATTACTAATTATAAAACTTGATTCATTTTATGCTGTTGATTACACTTTACGACAAAATAAAAACATTAATTATCTTATTGGAATGAAATATCATTTTTATATTTAAAAATAATTAAGGATGGTATGATTATCAAGTTAGCCATTAATAATGAATGATTAATTGGAAAAGTATAATCATTTAATCATATGATTAATCACTGTCAAGTAGTTTTTAAACACTTCTAAAATAGTTTTAAAGTTTTAGTAATAATTTAGTAATCTTTAATGGTTTTAAAATATCTTCTAAAATTTCAATTATGGTAAAACATCAATTTAATGGAACTAATTTGGACAGGACTGTCCAGGACAAGTCAATAATTTCAAAAATCCATAATATAATAAAGTAGGTTTTCCAATGCATGTGTTAAAAAATTAACAAATTAATTTTGTCAATTTTTTATGTGTGTCAACATCTAGAAACTTTCTAACAATGTGGCATGTGTTCAATATTGCAGCTTTTTATAGTGCCAAGTATATGCTTTTATTAAAGTTTAACATTTCTAGACTTTGTGTAGTATATGTTGTATAACACTGATGAAAGAGACAACAACAGGTACAATAAATACCCTATCCATCCTTCACAGTTGCCTTATTTCTTGGGTGAGTGGAGTGTACTTGTTGATTTTTTTCAGTGAGCATTTTTCATCTTATGAGTGTTTAGAACAAAGACATCTATTATATAAGTGATCTTACTGTCTTTGTCAATGAGAGTGATGTCAGGTCTATTTTGATGAATTGTTTTATCTGTGATTATGGCACTGTCATAATAGTCTGTTTGTGCTAAGAGCTTGCAACCAGAGTTGTGTTGTGTTGTTTCTGGCAGAATGTGGTATTTTCTACAATAGTCATTTGTGAGTAATGTATCCTTCATAATGTATTTTTTTGTAGTTTTCAGTATTTATGACCTGATCTTGAATGGCAATCATAAATCCCTCTGTTGTTACAAACAGGCAGTCCCTAGTCAGCCTGTAGTTTTATGCAGTTTTGTCAACATATAGTTCTGAGCTTGGTCATAGGCATGTCTGCCATGAAGTGTCTTTTGGGCCCATGACTGCTAAGTGTTGTCTGTGTGTTGAGCTATGTTCAGGAGCTCAGAGTGCAAATTTAAAGGAGTGTGGTTATTGTCTGCCATAGTTATAGCTTTATGTAATCTTGATGTTTCTTGTTTTTTGTGGAAAAACTTCCTCAGTGTCAAAATTTGTTTGTAGTAGATATTAACCATATTAGTCAGACCACAACCACCTTCTTTACAAGGAAGAGTTTAGTTTTTCTATGGATGATTTTGGGTGGTATTGTTTATGCTTTGTAAGTGTTGTTGTTGTTTATGCTTAGTGTTATTGTTTTCCTTTAGAGTTGCTCAAGATTTGTGAATGTACAGTGTATTATTATTATTTTTTATATACAAGGTGATTCAAAAGTTGTTAACCTTATGAAACATTATCTATTTATTATTGTATTAGTGGTAGCAAAGCTAAAAGAAGTATTTATGATATATGTATCCCTCATACAACATGGTTTTGCTCTAACACAGAAAATTGGGGATATGTCCATACAACTTAGTTAATGGTTTTGCTCTAACACGGTTTGAGAATTGGGAAAATTTCTGTACAAAATTTCGCAACTTTTAAGTGAAAAAACTCCATTATTCTATATTTTTATTCTTCAAGTAAGCATGCATGTTATCTCAAATTTGCCCATGGACTTTAGAATATTGAAAATTTCAATATTCTAAAGTCCATGGGCAAATTTTTCTTTTTGTGTTTTGTCAGGTTTACTTTAATGAAAACTGAGAAGGAAGATAAGAAAATTTTTTTCTTCTTTTTAGTTTTCCTATCAACCAAGTATTCATGACATTGCTTTCAGACATTAGCATTTAAAACTCATTGTGTTTTGGTTTTATTGCTATTTTTTAATAAATAGCCATCAAATCAAATTTTATTTAAACATTTATAAGTGTTATTGAACTTTTTTTAACCATAAATAAGTAATCATTTATAAAAATGATGAACAAGATACAGTGGTATCTTGATACTCTAACTGTTCCCAACTCAAACAATTTGGTATTTGATCATAAATTCTGGAGAAAAATTGCTCTGTACTCAACTGAACAAATGAGGTCCTTCTAAAAATATTTTCAATTAATAACATATTTTTATTTTATTATCCATAAAAGTTTTTATGATAAAAATAAGAAGAATGAAGATCTTTGTCAGAAATATTAGCAGCATTAACAAAAAAGCTGAGATGATGATGATACTTTAAAAAGAAAACACCCTCATTTAACTAAAATTAATATTAATGTGTAATCCAATACTTTTAATTGTGATCTTTAGTTAATTATTGATTGCTTTAATAAACATATTTCTCTTAGTAATGAAAAAGAATAGTATACTTTTGTTAATTTTCTGTTAACCCCAATATTTTCTATTAATCCTTTTTTCATATAGCATGGATTTGCATTACACAGCACTTTTACAGATTGTAACTACAGTGTTATATGAGGGATATCTGCACTTTAGTTAATATTTTACAATATATATATGTACAGTACAATCATATTAATCACTTAAAATGTTCTCCAATAACAGTGCAAGCTAGAACTATTCATGTTTGTAGGTGTTTTGCTTAGCATTGTATAATATAAACAATTTTATCTTCAGTGTTAGCCTTAAATTCTAAAATTTTGTGTGATCTTTTGTTTTGATGCATCTTTTGAGATGACCCAAGGGAAAGAGATTGACTGAAGACAAGTTTATGATTTAGATTGATGAATGAAGAAATGTTTTTAAGAAATTCTTCATTTCACAAGAAGTGTATCATGTACCAGTCATCACTATGATAACTTTTGAATCACTTCTGTGCTTTTCAAATTTATTTTATTTATTACACAAAAAGGAGGTGATGCCTCAAGTCAACCAAAGAAAAAAACTACATTTCAACAATTTTGTTATCAAATTATGCTAAAAATTTGTTGAAAGAAAAAATTGTCAAATTGCAATGTAGAATAGTTGCTGTTTATTAATTTGATATCATTAGTAAAAGCTAATGGAGAATAAATGATAGAACTGCAAATCAATATAAAATGAAAAAGAAGCATACTTAAAACTACATTAAGGACACTTTTACTAAGAAAAATCAATGAAAATGCAGTCATTAATTTTAATTTGAGTTCTCTGAACTAAAAAATAATTATTTAACCAAAAAATAATATTGAAATATCAAAATGAGATAAGTTATTAATAAGAAGTTTCATAGATACTGAATCAAAAGTTTGGACAAATCAAAATAAACTATTATAGTTTTTGTCTTAAAGTAATTTATACAATTCTGTATTTCAAGTAGATTAGAAATAGTAGAATTTTGTCATAGAAGATTCAGTTGTAAGAAGATTATTGCTACAGAAAAATTAATAAATTTGTATATACTGTACATTGCTCATAGATATTTATCATTTCTGCTGATTTTGTGATATAACTATAGGAATCATTCAAATGCTTAGGAATAACTATTATAAATGATGAAAGCCATTGATTAGACTTATAACTAAATTTTAGAATCCAAGAAAAAAGTCAAGAATATAGAGCAGTAATGATAAGCTTAGTGATAGCATAAAAAATGGATAGACAATCTCAGTATAGAATTAAATTCAAGACTAATTAAACGGATGGCTTCAGTAGTGCAGGCAAAAAAATGATCAGCTCAGAATAAATATGATAACTTTCATATCAAATACATTATTAGTTCTAAAATATTGAGAATAATCCAAGAAGTTTTAATAAAAACTATTTTTTTATAGATTTTATTAATATTTAATGGCATTAAATTCTCTATATATATTTTTAATAGCATGTTTCTAACGCCTAAGTACAGGAAGTATGTTTTTGAAGGTGTCCCTCGAACACCAACACCATTCAAAGATGCATTAGCTGAAATGGAATTAAAAGTTGGACCATTGAAACATGTGGTATTTTATTTTTTGTAGTCAATAATACAATAATAAAATATAGATTTACATTGAAATTTGCTTTTTATTTTAAACTTTTTTTAGCCTCAGACACCTACAACTCATTTTGATGATATCGATGAAATTATCGAACAAGACAGCAATCAAAGTATAGAAAAAAATTCATATAATCCTGATATTTTATCTGTCAATTATTCTACTGATTACTGCAATGTATCCAGTATTGAGAATGGATTTATATCAACAGATAAACGCAGATCAAATAAAGAGGTAACAATTTTTATTTCTTTATGTTAATGTAAAGATTTTATTGTGATTGATTTTATTAAGTATAATTTATTATAAAGTATTAATGTAGCAAAATAATTAAAACTATGATTTGTTTTACAGAAAATAAATTTTTTTTATGTTTTAACTTTGCAACAATTATAAATTTAGTGTTTATAAAGTTTTTTAGCAAAATTTTGATTTGATTGTTTTTGACAGTGGTATCTT
>NW_019385019.1:288104-306108 GCF_000671375.1 Centruroides sculpturatus | reverse complement strand
TATACATGTGTGTGTGTAGAGATATGGTGATGTATGTAGTTCATTATAAACAAATGATAATATAGTGGAACCTCAGTATACGACCTTAATCCGTTCCCGATGTTTGGACTTACACCGAATTGGACGTATACCAAACCAACCTTTCCCATAAGAAGTAATGTAAAAATGGTTAATTCGTTCTCGTGTAAAAATATGGCTGGCTTTAAACACCTCACTTTCCTGGCTAGTTCCTGCTTGATTTTTCGTGAGATCAGCGTGTATCTTTTTAGCTTTCTCGCAAATAATTGCTTCCGATATGCTGTCTCCAGCACTGTTTTAAGTTATCCAAAGCAAAAGCGATTTCTCGACATGATCTAATGTCTTCAATCTCTGTTTAGAAATTGATTTAACCCCTTTCACAACGTTAGCAGATTTAATAATGTCTTTATTTCTCACGATTGTCCATATCGTTGTTCTCGGAATACGGTAGGCAACAGTTAAAATCTCGAACACACGTACCATCTTCGTATTTCTCAACAATCTCTTTTATCGGTTCCATTGTAATTCTGGTCATTTTTTTAGTTTTCTGTCGCTTTTCATTTGCCTTTTTGCTATTTGTGACTAATAAAAATAATAAAATTTTACTTACAAATTAAAATCAGAAGAAATTTAACAAAGTTATAAACTGTTGCATGGCGAACGTCTAGTCTGGTCTAGTATACTGATAGTGCTACTTGTTCATTGATGGCGCGTATAATTGAATTATGTCGTATACCGAGCAAAATTTGTTTTGTCCAAACAGGACGTATTCTAAAGCAGACGTATACCAAGGTACCACTGTAACTTATAGGCACTAAACTAACCACTGTTTCTTACATAGTGATTAGTGCCTATCTATATATATTATATATATATATAAATGGACATGTATGTCCCTATATTTCACTTTTCCGCAAAAACTATACATCGCACGTGAATGGTGTTTGTATGTGGTGGTAGCCCCAAGTCTCCATTCATGCATAGGGGTGGTTGCGTCTCGATAGCTATAAGAGTGCGGGAGATATGAGGCTGAAAGTGGTTGAAAGTGGCTTTCTATTTCGAATGTTTTGTTCGAATTTGTTCGAATTAAATTCGAACATAAAATTCGAATATTGGTTCGATTATAGAACGATTGTAAACGTTCCAGAAACGTTGAAAATAGTTCGTTTGACTAAACGTAAAAATTCTCTAATTAGTCTGGAAACGGGGGACCTAATTCTTGCATTCTGTGAAAACGGGTAAGATTAGCTATAATGTAATTATCTTAATCTTCACTATCGTTACTTTTTGCCCAGCGAAGCGGGTCCTTGCAGCTAGATTCTAGATTACTTAGAAAAACAGTCTTTTATATATATAAAAAAAAACTATATTACATACAAATAAAAACCCAGCGAAGCGGGTCCTTGCAGCTAGTTCAAATATAATTTTCAACAGAAAGTTACAACAATAAATATATTAGTTATTTTTTTCAAGTAGATATATTGTAAAGATTATTTGCTAAAATGATGAAATGAAACAGAGTAAATTAATGTCATTTAATTTTATTGAAGTTTATACAAGAGATAGTTTATGGTTATAAAATTTTCATTTCATTCAGATCCTAAGTTTTAAAATAGAGCTTGAGATTTAAAATTTGGCTAACTTTAAAACCTCAGACAATAAAAATGATTAGAACATTGAGAAAAACCCCAATTGTTATATGTTAAAATTTGCTAATTTTAAAATATTATTGAATTATTTAATTAGATTATTATTATTGGTATATTTTGCAATTCAATAGACAAACTTGAAGGAAATTTTAGCTTTAAACATTTATAATTAAATATATGAAATATAATATCAGCATAATTGTAATTAGATGCTTTAATTATGCAATTTATTACAGATAGTTAATGAAAGAATGACCCTACTGCATAGTATCATGCAATAAGGTCACTCTTTCATGATCTCTTTCATTAGCTATCTCTCTTTTTCACTATTATCATCTCTTAGCAAAAAGTAGCTCAATATAATTTTGTCAGAAGGATAAGCAAATCATGTTCAGTAAAGATTTATTTGTGAGCAGAAAACATAACAACTGCTTTAAAATTCAGTCTCTAGGTATAATACTTAAAGAAATAATAACAGATACAAGCAGTTATTTTTATGACATTGTCCCAATGCTAGGCTGCAATTTTTCATCACAGTGCTCTTGGTTTTAGTAGTGTCTTGCTCCTGTAAATCATACTTTCCCTGTTAACAATAGTCATACCGGTCATCTATCTAAATCTGTTCTGGAGAAAATATTTCAATTGAAATAATGCGACTTCCAGTTTAAACTGGAAGTTCATATATAGTTAATCAGGGCTTCGTACCCTTAAGCTTTCCATATCTGGTCTCAACTTTATTTTCAAGATTAAGAAAGGACAGACAACAGATGCTAGTGGAAATTTATAGACCTTTCAAACTGTAGGCCGAAAGTTTTGTTAGCTAAATAAATTTCATATAAATTGGAGAGCAGTTATACAAATTATTTCCTTTAATGGTATAAGGAATAGTGAAAAGTAAAAACTCTTGGTAGCTTTGAGTAAGATCTCCAAAGGATTTAAAATATCTATAATAATATATGAACGTTTTAAATAAAATATATTTTGTATCTCCTAATTTGGAAATTATTATTGTATGAAATTATTTAGTGTAGAAAAGTCTTTAAATGGTATATGATCATGATTGGAAATTAATGAATTTGATTCATAACAAAGTGATGTTTATCCGAATGAATATATATAACATTAATATATAAAACACATATTATATCACTTATTTTTAAGAAGAGAGAACATAACTAAATTTTTAAAAAAGTATTAGAATTTAAAAAATAGTATTAATTATGAAATCTTTAGCCAAGGTATATATGGATTTTAACTGAAAATTTCAACATTTTACAAATTTATCATACATAATGTGATTGAATATATTATTGTTTAGAATGTTTAACATTATTCCAACTAAAGGAGTTGAGAATTGACTATAGAGGTAAAAGAATAATATACCAACTATACAAAGACTAAGTAGCATTAATAGTGAAAGATACAGAAAAAGCAAGAATTTTGAAATGAGTCTGATAGGGTTGTAAACTATCACCTAATTTATTCAACATTTACATAGAAGCAGTGAAGGATTATAAGGAAAATAACCATAAAGGTATAAACATAAATGGATAAAAATGAAGGTAAAGAAAAATAAAATAGATGATCTTCAACACAATGAGTTTTACAGATGACATAGCTTTGCTTGAAACTGTGTACAAGAGCTAAAGGAGGCATTGAGAGACCTTTATGATGCACTAAAGGCCTATTGAAATCTGAAAATAAATCATTGAAATCCAAAAGTAATGATTGTTCAAAAGGAATTGAAAGACATGTTAAAATAACATTGGAGAGGAAAGAATTAAACATTGTGGAGATCTTCTGTTACGTAAGAAGCCTCATAACATCTGTTGGGAAGTGTGGAAAAGATATGACATTGAGAATTACACAGGAAAAGGAAGGGTTCTACAGAATAAAAGGAGTGTTAGCATTGGTGAACATCTCTGTGGATGTGAAGAGAAAATTCATCAAAAGTCATATTTGGAAAGTGACCTTATATGGCTCAAAAACATGGACATTGAGAAAGAAGAGGACAATACTACAGGTCTTTGGTGTTGGAGGAGAATGCTGAAATAAATGGACTGAAAAATTGTTCAATGAACAGCTTTTAGAAAGAGCAGGAGAAACCAGAAGCATTTGAACAACAGTATAAATAAATGAAGGAAGAGCACATAGGATATCTATTAAGCATTTAGAATGGATGAGGGTGTTATTTTAGGGAATAATGGAAAGAAACAAGGACTAAAAATAGAGTAATAGCTATATTGAAAGGAAAACTTGATGCTGCTCACTAATTCTTGGGTTGACGAGAGAAATATAACAGTTCTAATATAAACGCTATACTGTATTCTTTTATGTAATTTAAACTGAGTTTGAAACTTCAAACCTATGTAAATAGTATTATCTCAAAATTAATCATTAAATTTATTTGAATTTCTCTGTTTTCTTAATTTAATAGTTTTTATATGATAATTTTATAGAAATTTAATACACTTATAATTTTTACAATATATTTTATCTGTTAATATATTGAAAATACATAATTTAGCAAATTAATTTTCCCAACAATTATATATTGGTATATAGGATTAAATTTACAAAAAACAAAAAGTTTGGGATCCTGAGGCACCTCATTGAACTGGAAAATAGGGTGTTTAATGAAAATCCAGATAAGCTTATGGATATGAACTTAGGAGTTACTCGGCTTACGGATATAGTGTATAAGAATTTGAAAAAAAGATACATAAAAAAAATGAAGTGGATCATTATAAGCAAGTTTCAAATAATAATAGGAAGAATGTTACAACTTACATAATATGGGACCAGATTGAAGTCCAAACAGAGTAAAGGAGCTTCTGAACAAAGGCCCGAACTTTGTCCCCGAGTATGCTGGGTTATGGGAAACATCATTCCAGGAGATTGAAAGAGGAATTATAGAGTTAAATCCGGTTGAGAAGGACCATATACGTTGGAAAGCGGTGTTAAAAAATCAGGAAAAGTGGAAAAAAGGAAGTAATAATAAGGACATCAGTTATACTAAGAGATGGCTGAAAGAGAAATAACTTAATCACAGCAAGAGCAGATAAAAGCAAACAAATAGTTATAATGAAAAAACAAACGTATAATAAAGCATTAGAAGAATACATCAGAAAAACAGAATGTATTAAGATCAATAGTAATATAGTTGAAGCAATTGATAGAAGGATTAAAAAACTGGAGGGAACAAAATTAGCGAAGATCTTACCTTTTTTATGAAAATGCCGGAATCCTAGACCAGGGACCCCTAGGTTATTTGCCTTCACTAAAACTCATAAAGAAGGCAAGGAAAATAAGACCTATTGTGGAAAAACGAAAAGACCCCACATTTTTCCTGGAAAAAAGATTGCAAGAGTATATCTCCTCCATGATGGAAAGTAATGAATTGGTGGCAAAGGATCCTGTCTGTAATGATGGTCAAAGAACTACAAGGTGTTACCTTAATGGATGAAGAAGTGGGAACTGTTTTAGATTACGAAAATTTGTACCCTTCTATTAAGATTGAATCTTGTGTAGAAGCACTTTTTGAATAGAGTAAACCCAATGTTAGCACATCACAGTAATGAGGTTGCAGAGATGGTTAACCTAGTATGTTGTGAATCCTTCTTCACTTTCGAAGGCCAAATGTATAAGCAAAATAGGGGGGGGTCCCAATGGAAAGCCCAATTTCAGGGCTCCTGTGCGAGCTTGTTAGAAAACTAGAAGGAAAAGTTCTGCATAGCTTTGAAAGAGATATTATATACTACAAGAGATATGTAGATGATATATTCATTATATGGAAAAACAATCAAGTAATTGCTAAATTTGTAGATAGAGTTAACAATAATGAGGAAGGCCTTAGGTTGAAGCTGGAGCAAAAAAGCTCTAAAATGGTACATTTCTTAGACATTAATATCATATTTAGCAAAGGATGTGTATCCACCAGCATATTCATTAAACCAACACATAGTCCACTATATATCCCTACAAGCTCTAATGACCCTTATAGGTATAAGTTAGCAGTGTTTCGAGCATTGGTTAGGAGGGCCTTTATATACTGCGAAAACATTATAGACCGGGATGCAGAGATAGAAAGTGCAGTTGGCAGGAACATTGGGGTACAAGAGGAACATTGTAAAGGGAATTATTAGAAAATTAGAAGCTAGTAATGATATAAAATCTGTACAAGGTCCATCTAAATACACAAAATTTACATATAACAAGCACTTAGGAGGCATTATGAAAGAAATCACAAATATAAAAGATACAAAGATGGTCTTAAAAAGAACACCGAATTTGTACAAAATACTTAGAAACGATAAAGGGGTTGTTAAAAAAGAAGATAAGGCGGGTGTGTATAAGATTCCCTACGAGAACCAGCTATTAGGAATAAAAAAAGAATATGTAGGGGTTACTACTAGAAACCTAGGTATAAGGATCAAAGAACACAGATATGATATTAGAAAAGGTTCTAATGCGACAGTATTGGTCCAGATGGCACAGGCAGAAGGTTCATTAGTACGATGGGATAAAGCAGAAATCCTGAAACAGATACACTCTCCGACTTTGGCAAGAACAGCTGAAAAGATAGAAGCAAGTTTAAAGAAAAATGCATTAACGCAAGGGACACGGTCTTCCTTCCACTTGGAAGTTTGCAGTTAAAAGCTTACAAAAAGCGCATTAACTTTGGTATGATATATAGGAAACTCTATTTAGTTAGGTATGCAGTATTAATATTTAGTATGGGTAATTTGTTATTTATTTTGTGCATATTTGTATTATTTACAAGTATTATTTATTTTTATGTTATTGGTTATTAGTATTTTTGAATATTTGAACGTGTTGTTCTCTTTATGAAGTGTTCTATTTAAACTGATGATGATCCATTGAATGGATCGAAAACATTTGGTTTTAATAAAAAATCTCTCAGCAAGTGATAAGGTGTTGATTACATGTTTAGGTATATAGGATGTTTTTTAAAGGTCTTCCAAACTTCAGCTATGAATCCTAAAAATTAAAAAATTTCATAGGTCAAAAAATGCTTTTTAAAATTACTTTTGAAATTATAACAATTTCAAAAGTAATTTTAAGTAAAACTTTTATGAAATATAAATTAATAGCAAAGTTGTAGTTTTGACATTTGTTTTCATAGGACATTTTAAGTGTTCTTTAATATGATGAACTGTTACTCTAACTCAGAAATGGCAGACATTCATTTTATGTATGACTGAGCTCAGAGCTGGCCCTACCATAGGGCGAATGGAGCAGCCACTCCAGGCGCTAAGTCCTAGGGGGCACCTCAGTGGTAAAGAAAATTAAAGGAAAAAATATTTTTTTCACTTTTTGTTGTTTTAATTGCAAGCGTGTGGCCAGTATGTGAATGGCCTTATCCGTTGAGACACGCGTGAGCGGGGTTCCACCCCCAGGCGCCATAATAGGATCTTGCTCCATCCTAAAACTTGCCTCGGGCCGGCACTGACTGTGCTAATGGGAACACTCATCAAGTACAGAGAACTTTTGAAACTGCTGTGAACTGGAAAAAAAATTTCAGACATCTGTTTATATGGAAGTTTTCATTTTTATGACCCTAGAACATGATGTTAATGTCTGGCAAGTCCTTTCAAAAAAAAACTTTGTATATTTATACATTCAGTTTTTAAACATTTTTATATTTTGTATTATATAATTGTATACTTTAAAAAATGGTGGAATATCTGCACCGTATTATTGTAATCCAACTCTCGTATCTATAAACCTTTTACCAGTGCATGTATAGTCACACTCTACAACAGCTACAAACGTTGTTGTAGAGTGTGACAATGCGCGCACTGTTAAAAGGTTTATAGATACGAGTTGGATTGTATAGTTTAATTTATATATTATGTTTTTACAACTCTTATTCTTTGCAATATAAGTTTTTCATTAAATTTATATTTAGCACTAGTCTTTGTATTCTCATTAAATTATAGTGGTGGCAAAGGATCCTGTCTGTAATGGTGGTCAAAGAACTACAAGGTGTTACCTTAATGGATGAAGAAGTGGGAACTGTTTTAGATTACGAAAATTTGTACCCTTCTATTAAGATTGAATCTTGTGTAGNTTAAATTAAAAAAAAAAAGCACTTTCACCTTTATTAAAAAAAGTGAAGTACTTTTTTTCAAATAGAAAATAATTTAAATATAAACAAAATTAATGGAATTTATTTCTGTTCAAAGTACTTATCTGAAGAAGCTTTTATTTAATACAAACATACCCTGTACTTGCTTACTCCATCATGTAATGCTTAATGGAATTAAAAACACTTTTGGCAACATGTAATGTTTGTAATTTCATTAAACATTATATACTGGAGTAAATACATATAGTGTATGTTTGCATTATTGTCATTTTTATAGTTTGTTGGTAAATTAAGCTTTTATTTAAAATAATAAAAGTTTTTTTATATTCAAGTTACAAAATTTGAGCTTTATATTTATTTATTTATATCTTATTAAAATTATCATTGCAATACAAAGAAAATTGATATAATAAACTTCATTGAATTATTTGAAATTTTATTTACTATATCAATATCTTTATATTGATAACAATTATAACATTTCGAACTGTTTTTAAATGATAATACAGTAGAGTTCAGGAAACTCAACACACTGTAAAACTTATTGTCATTCAAAAACAAAATGCATGTAATCTAATTTTAACATCAATAATTTAATCCTGGGATCAAATAATGCAATCCTTTTTCCAAGTTGCCACTGCTAAATGCCACAGTGCAAATGTCATTAACTCAAGACTGACCGCTGAATAGCCAATATTTTTTAAAATTAAAATTTAACTACAAATTGAAACAGTCACTAATGGAACATAGTTAATACATATATGAATTTGTACATATAATACACATACAAAAATTTCACTATTTAGACTAACATCATAGGTTTTTCTCGTTTTACTGTTAACACAGGAGTCCATATAACTTGTCATTTTCGATAACTCCAGCTTCTCAGTCCACACTAAGTCAGGTTTGCAGAACTCTACTCTATTACTGTCAGTAGAAAATTTCCAATGCGCTGCATAGTTAAGATGATTGATAATTTTTATCAAATAATTATATAAATTTTAAGCATTAACTACAATATGCTTTGATTGACCAGTTTTTGTTGACACATTGAATAGTGCAGATAGCTCTTTTATGTTTTATCTTTTGATTTATTTTTTCATTTATTAATTATATATACTTTATTTAAATTAGTAGTATAAATAAATGAATGTGTTTTAATTTCATCTTTAGGGAAAATTATCTGCTTTGTATGCAATCAACAGTTTAAAGTAAATGAAACCATAAATAAAATTTTATTTATTTTACTATTTTCAGCTCTTATTATTAATTAGAATTTACTAATTAAGTTCAGAAGTAATTACATTATTGTTTGTTTATAGAATGTTTCTCCGGTAAAACGGGTTCGCAAATCCCTTCATCAGACATGGTCTGTTTCTGGAGAGATGACATACTCTGGTTATACCAGTTCCTGTATTCCAGAACCAATTGTAAATACAGAATCATCAGTGAGTTCTGAATTCCATTGTTTATATGCTTACCCTGTACAATGTACA
Organism: Centruroides sculpturatus; assembly: GCF_000671375.1. Lineage (NCBI taxonomy): Eukaryota > Metazoa > Arthropoda > Arachnida > Scorpiones > Buthidae > Centruroides > Centruroides sculpturatus. Next base: position 296,833 of record NW_019385019.1, on the reverse strand, counting down.
GAAGGATACTAATTGATTGTTTTAAAATGTAGGCATATTTATGTATTTAAGACTAGTCAGCAGTCCCATTCGAAATGTGTGGCAGTTAAAGAAAATTTTATAAGAGTTTATCATATTGTATAAATTAAATATATATTGTACTAAAGTACATTTTATTTTAACAGAGAAACAAATAATGTTTATTTATGATTAAAATTCAATGTGAAAATTATTTTCTATATTAATGTATCTGTGTGGTGTGCATGTGCAAATACGTTGTTTACGTTGTTATCAATGTGAAATAAACTATTTGTATATTAACAAGTCTTATTATTTATTAACAAATTTCTATTAACATTGTAATCATAACAGACTTATGNCACGACAAATTCGTAATTTAAGTTAAAACGTGATAATTAGGATCGAGAGCTCAAATTTATTCTTAATAGGATTTAGCTTGGATAAATTCCTTTGCAAATTTTAATTATTTATCAAACGTCGAATCGTTTAAATGTAAGATTAGTCGATTACCCGGGAAGATCGGGTTTTACGTTAACGACAAATTACTCTTCCGGTTTACTCCCCATGCAAATTAAAACCGCGGTTCACGAGCTAAAGCTATTTGTTTTCCAACCGTTTGAATTATAATAATTAATCGAGTGGTATTTCGACCGACCAGACAAAATTCTCTTTGGAAACGGAAGAAAATACGGTCGGGTCGTCCGATTTTAGTGGCGATTTAAGCCCAGTCGGATCCACCCACCGATGGCATTTTTCTCCCATGTTTCACAAATTACGGTGTTTTTAAATGTCGATTTTACTCGAAATTTAATTTAAAATTAATGCGACTTTTTATTCAAATTAAGTGAATAATTAGCCTAATTATCATAACGGGTTTTGGGAATCTTTATAGGCCTACTGTTTTGCGTAATGAATAAAGTAAATCTTAAAATAGGTTAAAATGTTATAGAGAATGATCTTTAATCATTTTCTATTATAAGCTATTATTTGGTATTTTATTTCAGGTAATATTTCTGAATAATATAAAATGAAATATAAAATTTTTAAATCACACACAACACCTTTTGCCAAGGAAACAGTTTTTATCGCAAACATTTTCAGTTTGTTCAACAAACCATCCTCAAGCATTGAATTACATTCTATCATTAGAATATAAAGTTCTAACAGAATTTTGAACACAACAAATTGAAATATGAATAAAAGAACAAAACAATGGAAATGCTATGCAAAACAAAATAATAGTAATAATAATAAATGATGAAACATAAAATATAAATAAAAATGCAATTCAATAAATATGTAAAAATTTACAAGTAAACAATCAAAAGCCAAATGTGAAAAAATTTTACAGAAAACATTATTTCTTTAACAGAAGGGCAGTCTATAAATTGGTATGTCTTAGTTTTTTCTTAATGATGTATTTCCTTGCTGATGGTAATTCTTTAGCATCCCTAGTATTCAAACATCTATCCATTATCCTGCTTCTGTATATTTCTAACTTTTTGGGGTCAAAAAGTGAGATTGCAAGAGCTTTCATTATTCCATTTTGACTCTCAGAACATGGCTAAGACCATGACAAACTTGAAAATTGGCTGAAATCTGCAAACAAAAATATTTTCAGACTGCTAAACATGAGGAACTTGAAGAGGTTTTTTTCCAGTAGTTTTGTAATGTGTACATGAAAAATATTCCTGTAAGGACGTCAAAGAAAATCAAAGAAAAGGCAGTTATGGTATCACATATGGGAATTGACTATTTCAAGTGTTCCAGTGGATGGTTGTGCTGATTTCATGCCCACTAGAATAGCATATCTTTGAATGCCTGCAGCAAATCTGCATTAGTGAACACTGATCATAGCTAGAAACTATTTGTCCAATACTGAAAGAATATTCTGAAAATGATATCTTCAACTTATATGATGTGTGTTCTACAATTTGATACCTGGATGGTGTGGTGATGGATATTGCCACCCCACAGATATTGGTTTCTTCTTTTTTTTTTTTTTTCTCATATTTATGTTTTGTAAATTTACTGTTTGAATGCTCAATAATTTAATTTTTGTTGGAATCAACGATCGAAATTATTGTCTAATGTTATATGACATCGTTACATACACCGCATTGTGTTGCAATGTTTTGTAAACGTTCTTCTGTTACATAATAAAAGGCTGTTGACCACTCATGGAGTCGTTAGAGACGATGACCTTGTTTCTCTCTCCCCTTTCCAGCGCTGACCTCCATGAGTCAAGACAGTGTAATCTTTGTGTATTCTTTGTTTCTTTGTTATATAACCAGTTATGCGCATCTAACTTGTTTTACTAATCTCTCCAACAAGCAACATCTAGTCTAACAATTTGAACTAGTTTTTTATACATTTTTCTACAATTGTAACCACTGTTAAATTATTAATAAATGGATCTCATAACTCTCATGAGAAAAGACAAGAATGAGAACTAGTATGGTGACCATTAGTTAATGCAAATTTTGTCTTGTCTTTTTTTGCAGGAACAAGAAACATAAACACAAAGATCATTTATTACATAACAATGCCATTTAAAACTTTAGCATTGAAAGGTAAAACCTGTCCTAATGGAAAATGCAATAAGGAGTGGATCCTTTAGATCAAGGCATAATTCCACAACTTCAAATTCCAAGCTTAGTACAGGAAGTGTTTGGTATAGTACATGCTTGGAGAGATTTCTTGAAGTTACTCACCAAAGAGATACAAAAATGGAACATTTTGGATGCCCTGTGGATTGTGCGGCTACCTGGCAAGAATTCCAGCTGAATGCATCAGAAACTGTTTTGTAAAACCAGGTTTCATTCAATGGTATGCAGATGCTAATGACATTGAAAATATCCAGCAAAACAGAGTGATTGAAGTACCACCTAAATGGAAAGCATTAATAGAAAACATTGACTGTCATGAACTTCCCAGATTAACTTATGTGAATATAGATAATGATATTGCAACAACCAACATAAACTTTGAGACAATACCAAACCTGAATGCAGCTACAATACCAGTTCAAATACTAGATGTTTGCAACAGTGTCAACAAAGATGATCAGGCACCACCTCAAAATTCTGTCAATCATAATGAAATTTTGCACCCCAATTGACATGATGCTTGAAGATAGTGCTGTGAGTGCTAGTGAGGATATTCATCTTGCCCTTGATAAGTTATGCCTTTGCGTAAAAACGATAGAAATGACAGCAAGACAGTCTACATTTGATTCTTTCTTTCATTCAGCAAGGGAAACTCTACTACATGTTCAATGAAAGGATGGACTAATGTTTTTGATTTGCATAGAAGATTTTCATCATGTCACAGAGTTTTAAAATGGAATTTAAGAGAAGACATTTTTTAAAAATTCTTTTAAAAAAAATCGTGTTTCATTCTCTCATTCCATTTTAGAAAAGACAAGTGCTATGATAAGTCTGTACAGTACAGTACTACAGTAGGCATAACATTGTTAATGTTGAATTATACAGTATTTATAATAATAATAATTATTAATAGTTAACAAGAGTAGCTTTTTGTGTATATAGCCATATTCTGTTTGCTTAATAAATTACATCAATTACATGGTATAATGTACAGAAATATGTAAATCTCAAATAACTTGATAATTCAAAGTTGCAATTATTTATTCCTTGAATTTTTGAACTAATGAGGATTTCCTGTAATAGCTCTGGAAATCAAAAAAAATTAAATAAATGAAAATGAAGGATGCTCGGTGGTATAACTTGTTGGGGATTAGATAATAATAGAAATAATACAAGTGATTTTTGCAAGACAAGTATCATTGCTTTGAACTTCACAATTAAATAGTAAAATAACATAAACCCAGCAATATTGTAAGATTGTTTAAACAGTAATAATTTAAAATGTAAAAATCAAAAGTAATATCATCAATTTGTAAATTAAATAGAAAAAATCAACAAAAGGAAAATAAACTTAAGTAAAAAAGTAAATATATTAACAAACAAAATATTAAAAACTCTACAACATATAAACAATTAAAAAAATTACTTACTAAGAAATATAAAATACAATTGTAACTGTTATGTAACTTTTTAAACATTTATAATTTAGATTAAACAATGTCAGAATAAATAAAAGAAGTGGCATAATACACAAGAATGCTAAAGTAAAAATGAAAACATTAATAAGAATCATCATGGTACTAAAGCTTATTAGTTATAATCTTATTGTAATATGTAGAAAAATCCAATACTGTAGTTTTCTAAGTGTTAATTATAAAAATTATAAACCAGTTGTTGGTGTTCTAGTCTGTTTTAAAACTCTCAATTATGAATGCTAACAGAAGAAGGATTATAATTTAAAAAACCTGAAATGCATTTTAAGAAAGGAAAAAGGGTTCTATTGTCTATTAATTTTATAATAGACAATTAAGAAATAAAAAGTTGTAAAACTGTATATGTGTAGTTAATAATTGGTGTGATAAACCCTTAATAAAAATACTAACCTATCAATATATTTTTATTTACAAAAAAATGAACTTTCTTATAACAGTATTATTATTGACTTACACCTAGGGGCAAAATGATTTAATCCTTAAAATAAAAAGAAAAATAACAACATAATAATAATACTAAAAAGACTTATTTCTTCTTTTTTTGTTTTATGAACATTTTGGTGTGACAAAATCATTTATTTTAGATTTAATCCACGTGCAAAACATGTATCTTCTATACTTGTGACAACAGTTTTTACAATCATCTGTTTCTCAGCATTTTATTTACTAAATTTATTATTACAAGGATAATTGTTATGTGGACTCTGATGCTTTTTTTGCCATGTTAATGTCAGGAAATGTGGATTCTATCATTTATCTCATTTGTTTTTTGTAATTTCCACAGTTTTATGAACATAACAACATTTTTAGTGTCAAATCCAATTCCTGTAATAATCTTTCATGCAATTTCATATCAGGGAAACCTAAAACAATGAAATCTAATTAAGCCTTCCTTTGTCACCCAAATACACAGATTGTAGCTAACATTTTTAAATGAGTGATATCTTGGTCAATGGTAATCTATCTTGTACACACTTCTTTAGGTGTCTTCTCCTATCAGGAGGTTGACAACCATTTCATGCCACCATGATCTATCTTGTGCTTCTCTTGAGCACTTTTCATATGTTAAGTATGTCCAAATCTTAATGTTGTTGAACCAGTTCATTCTTGGGCTACCCCTGCCTCTTTGCCCTTCAATCATTCCCTCCAGTAATAGTTTTTGTAGGCTTTGGTGTTGTAGTAGCCCCAGATAACTCACTTTTCTTTTCCTTACTACTTCTAGTAAGATTCTTTTCTGATTTGCAGTTGCCAAGATATCTTCATTTGTTCATCTTGCCCTCCAAGAAACTCTCAGCATTCTTCGAATCATCCACATTTCAAATGCCTTTGATTTCATTATTTTCATTCATTGTCCAACTCTCTGCTCTGTAAAGCAGGGTCGACCAAACAAGAGTTAGGTTGGCAAAATGTTATTTCATTTTGCCAACCTAACTCTTGTTTGTATACTAATCTCTCTTGATGTCAACCCTTGTTACATGTTTGTAAATACAGTCCTTGAAATTCTAATCCTTCTTCCAATTTCCTTATCATTCTGTGTCCCAGATAGACAACTTTTGGCCTGTTCAGTTTACTGTTTCTGATTTTAATATTTACTTTAAGTTTTTTCTCATTGAAAATGACCATAGTTTTGGTCTTTTTGCATTTCAATGTTAATTCGAATTGATTGCTCAATTTTGATATTTCCTCTATCAGCATTATTATACCCCATTAATTTTCTGTTAATAGCAGTGTCATCAGCATACCTAAGATTATTGAAATTTTTGCCCCCTATGATTACTCCTTTTAGATCTTAGACCTGACTGAAAATTCTTTCTGTGTAAACATTAAACAAAATCAGAGGCAGCACACTACCCTGCCTTATTCCTTTTTGTATTGGGAAGCTTTGCGAAAATTCTTTGCCAATCCTTACTGCAGCACTCTGTTCCCAGTATAAATTGGTAAGTAATCTGACATCCTTTCCATCCATACTATTTTCTAATAGACATTTAATAAGGTAATCATGTTTCACGTTATCAAATGTCTTTGTATAGTCTATAAAACATAGATAAATATTTTTCTGTTTTTCCTTATATCTTTCATTAATAGTTTTCAGATTGAAAATACCTTCTCTTGTTTCTTTATTCTCTTGGAAACCACTTTGTGTTTCACTTATGCCTTCAGTCCATCTTCCTTTGTTTCTGTTTAACAAGATATAAGTTAGAACCTTTGCCACATGACTAATTAGGCTTATGGTTCTAAAATCCTCACACTTATTTGCTTTTGGATTTTTGGGGATTTCAACAAATATAGACTGTTTGAAGTCTTCGGGAAGGTATCCCAGTTCATAGACGTCATTGCATAACTTAGCTAGATCCATTCTGTCTCTATATTGTCTGGGCCAGCAGCCTTACTGGGTTTAAGTTTATCAATGGCCTTTACAACTTCCCATTTGAGTATTGGTGGGCCTTCTAATTCCCTGGGAGATTCAATCTCCTCCCTGTCACCTTGGAATAATTCCTTTCCATGTTCATATCACCTTTTCATTATTTCTTCCATCTCCAAGAGTATTCTCCCATTTATATCTCTTATAACTTGGGCTTGAAAATTCTGTTTTTTAAAAGTTACTTTTCTGATTTTTTTTATGGAGTTCTTTTATTTTATTTTCTTTATCCAAACTTTCAATTTCTTCACATTTTTTGTTAAGCCACTCTTCTTTAGCCTTTCTACACTCTCTTTTATAGATCTTGTTAAATTTTTATATCCTGGTTTATTTTTCAAACTTTTCCTATTCTCCATNTTTTCATGGAGTTCTTTTATTTTATTTTCTTTATCCAAACTTTCAATTTCTTCACATTTTTTGTTAAGCCACTCTTCTTTAGCCTTTCTACACTCTCTTTTATAGATCTTGTTAAATTTTTATATCCTGGTTTATTTTTCAAACTTTTCCTATTCTCCAACATATTTAGAATTTTATCAGTCATCCAAGGTTTGTCAATTTTTCTAATGTATTCTGGAATGTTATTAGCAGCAGCTCTTCTTATAATACATTCCTTAAAGGCATTTCATGCTTCATTGATATCTTCTATTGATTGATTATATTCTTTATTTATTTTATTGTTATTGATTTCTCTATTAATTTGTCATTAAATTTTACTTTTATGTTCTCTTCCTTTAATATTGCTGAATTTAACTTTTTGATACTGACTTTTGCTTACAGGTTTTTAGTTTAATTTTTGCTTTCACTACAACTGGATTATGGTCGGAATTAATATCTGCTCCAAGATATGATTTGGCTTGTTTTATAATTCTGAATCTTTCCTTAATCAAAATGAAGTCTATTTGATTCCTGCATATGTCCCCTGGACTTTTCCATGTATACACTCTTCTTGCTGGATGTTTAAACAGGGTGTTGGTGATTATCAACTTATTTTCCTCACAAAACTGAATGAGTCTATCTCCTCTTTTATTTCTCTTACCAAGTCCATATTGACCCATGCATTCCGATATCTTCTCATTGCCCACTTTTGCGTTAAAATCGCCCATAACTATGATTATATCATTTGATTTTGCCATTTCCACCGATTCCTTCAGATTTTCGTAGAATATCTCAACATCTTCTTCCTCATGTCCAGCTGTGGGAGCATAAACCTGGATTAGGAGAATGTCTAAAGGTTGAGCAGCTATCTTTACTGCAATGATTCTATCATTGACTGCAGTGAAGCCTTTTATTGATCTTGCTATACTATTCTTCATAATGATGGCTACTCCATTTACATGTGTCTCTACTCCTGAGTACATCATTGTATATTCATTCTTGTAAATCATTCCTGTGCCTGTCCATCTTGTTTCACAAATACCCATAACATCTAGCCTCATTGACTTTATTTCTTGAATGAGATTATCAAGTTTTCCTAGTTCATACAGTGTTCTAACATTCCAAGTTCCTATGTTAAGTAGTACATTCCTGGTCTTCAGTTTGGGGACTTCTGATATCATCCTCCCAAGTGGGGTTAAGATGGTCTCTTCATATTCTCTAATATTAGAGTCAAACTTACTATTCTCAGGACATGACTCCTCTTCCCTGTAGCATACATTAGAGACACAGTTCGCAGGGGGCTCGACCTTGTCTCTATAACTGATTCTTTTAGTGGTAGCGGTTCTCATGGTTTACTATGGTGGAGAATACGTGGTGAGGCTCCAATCTCTTCCACGGTGACTGGCCACATTTCACTTTGTATGCCAAGAATGTGCCCTTGGTATGTCACCTACTTTGCTGTCATGCCCATTACACCATTGATCTTTGATAGTAGATTCTTCTGCTGCTTTGGCCATTCCAGATTTCGTGCACTATAGAGTGGCACACCCTAACTACCAGTAGCAGATGGCACTACTGATACCCTCACTTAGTTTAGCCCACCAGCCGAGGCGGTTTCCCAGGGTGTGGCCGTTGGCATGCACTACCAACTACTTGGAGCCATAAATGAGAGTTGGGTCCTCATGGGGAACAGTCTACGGTGTCCACTCTTTCAGTGCGGCTGACACTTTCGAAAGTTACTACCCCTCTAAGAACCCCATACACCCCAGGGTGAATACTAGCTGGCCGTATATTTTTAAAAAATTAAAATTTTTATTGCAATTTCCGACCCCC
>NW_019385019.1:267056-287487 GCF_000671375.1 Centruroides sculpturatus | reverse complement strand
CCACAAATATTGAAGTTGTAATATCACTAGAAAAGCATTTAAAGTACATAAAATCATATTAAAATATATACATTTACAAGTATGTACTGTATTTACAGTACATGCATTCGTAAATTTAGATTACTTTTTTCTATACTATATTAAAAACTAAAATTTATTTGTTTGTAAGCTTAAAATAGATCCTTATTAACCATATGTTATTAAAAATGCATTAATAAATAAAATGCAGAACCGGGAATGGTAATTTATGGTTTAGCCTAGTGACAAGTAGATTCGGAGACAAGTAAATTCGACTTACGTCGCCTCTCCTGGAACCAATTACCGACATAAGGCGAGGTATACCTGTACAGGAGTCTCAACCAATTGTTGGAAAAAATTAATGTACACAAATGATAACATTTTAGCTGCTGTGGACATTATGAACAAAAGTACAAGGCTTGTCAAATACTAGATATGACTTTTAATTTTGTTAATCTTCTATGTATCATTTACAATATTGTTACATTAAATCTAATAATAATCTAGAATATGATCTACTGTTCTTTTAATAATAACCTAGATGAGTTTTATCATACAAAATATATGATAGAAAAATAGGTTTCATTAAGAATATTGAGAATCTTTTAGGCTCTAGACATATTTATACACAAATGCACTGTATATGAAAAATAAGTGTTTATTGTTGAATATAAGTAATAAAATNAGTTTTCATACTTTGGTTACAAATGTTGGTGATATTCAAAGTGGAATCAAAAAATACATGTAATAAGAAAGCAAGTGATAGAATTCTTTAAAGTTTATGTTAAAATACTGAATTATATCTAAATGCATTTTCCTGTATTTTTATTAATCTATAAAATGACAACAATAATGGCATTAATAATATGAAGAATGGTTAAGAATTTCATCAGAATTCTGAACAAAGTGACTATGACATTCAATATTGGTCAATTTTAATGTATGAAATAACTGATAGGCAAAGTTCGGTCTTTTTTCTTATTTTTATTTATTTATTTTTGCTCTCTTGCTGAGTTTCTCTTTTATATATAGTAAATCTGTTTGTACTGTACCTGATTTTTATATATTGGACTCCTTGGATATACATTAGAATTACTTCTCTTTTGGAATGTTCTTTCTCTTCTCTTCCATTAAAGTATATTGCTATTAAATCTTTTAATTATTAGTTTGATTTGACAATAAAGATAAGTATTTGCTCATCTATAAATAATTTTAATAATTAATAAATATGTTAAATAATTTTAAAAAGTATAATAATTCTTATAAGTTAATTTTAAAAAATTATTTGAGTAAAAAATTTCATACATTGAAAATCATATTACAATACACCATTTACAGTAGGTAATCGGTTAACAAACATAAATCCATTCCAAACCTGTTTTTTAACCAATTATCAATTTACCATAGATTTTTATGGGAATTTGATTAATTCATTCCGGAGACTCTAAAAAATAAAAAGTTTATACTTTCTTACTAAGTTTATTTATATGTAATAGTAAAAATACATATATATGCAGTCTTGCATTTTTATTAGTCATGTTTTTTCCGTTTATTGGGGTTAAAGAATCTGTCCAATGTCAATTACTTTTTTCTCTTCTTCAGGATTTTTCAGAGGTAATTGTGGAGATCACCAACCCCATTAACCTTATTCTGGTTTGGATGCCACTTGGATGATTGTTGTTATGACATCCCTGGAGTTCTTCTGTCGTCAGATCAGTTTTAAGTTCCATTATGAGCTCTAAAATGCTCTTTATTTCTCAGATGTGATTTTTGTTACTCCATTAACAGCTTGAGACTTCTTGATATATCTTTCATAGCTAAGATTGTGCCTACTGTAGACCTGTTTAAGCCATACTGCCTAGCAACATCAGATATCTTTTGCCCACTTTCTACCTTGGCTATTATCTCTTACTTTGTTTCTACAGTGAGCACAGTTCTTGACACTGCTCTTTTTTAGGCTCCATAATATTATCAGTTTATTTTTTAAATAAAAAGTTCAGAAAAGCACTTACAAAAATTCAGAGAACAGAAATCAACAAGCCCACAAAATATTATTTAAATGCAAGGCCTGGATGAAATTCGAAATTTGGTATTAAAATGTGAACAAATATCTGATGGGACAGTTAAGCTTTCACCTTTTGTAAATAAACCTTAACACAAAACTTAACAAGTACCTGTCCAACAGTCTTGTGAAGACTATAAAAAGTTATTTATTAGAAAGGTAAACAAAAAGCTGGAATTACAAGGGAGAGTTTCAAAATTCGGAGGGATACTATCTGATCGGTATTGGGTTGAGTGTCTATGTTGACGTCTCCCCCACTCTGAAAGGTTTCGAATTGTTACCCGAAGACAAGAGAAAATCAATTGGTATTCATTATTTTCCATTGCTTCTTTTTATGTTTGTTCAGTAAAGTGTTCTTTATCTGAACATGTGTTCGTTGTCCGATCATAAAAATCTTTCGCTAAAGTGTTCTTTATCCGATTTGTTCACTATCCAAATTGTTCATTAACCAATCATCCACTCTTGGCCTCTTTGTGCTCTCTGAGTGGTAAGGGGCCTAAAACCATAAAAAAAAAAACCAATTACCCACTGTACTATTAATCATATACAGACTTATTACCTATGTTACAGCAAAATCATACTATAGAAGTAAAGAATTGTGGCAAATTTTGCATAATACAATATTTTTTAGCTTTTGTTTAGAGAAAATTTTGGTATTATGTTGGATTTAATTTTTTAACATTTTATTTAGTTTTTCAAATCACCAATGTCTCTAGTTTTTACACAAAAAATTTATTGGAAAATTTCTGTAATTTATTTTCTTGGGAAATCTCCATGTTAGTTTCTAGGCTATTGACTTTGTATTTGAGTTCATTAAAAAATCGTGATTTTGAAGCATGCAGTTCAATACTACACATACTACAAATGTCTATACCATTCTCATGGAGGATTACTAGAAAGATATCCTTTATCCACATTACTGGTGTCATCCCTTTCAGAACGGCACATATTTCTTTGACTACATTTTTGAAATAAGAAAATATTAAACCATGCTGCAGTGACTAAATGAACTTTGGAGACTGGGTTAAACAAAATTTTTCCTTTCATCTTATTATGTGCAAATTTCTATATTTATATGGTAACCAAAGCAGAATTAAATTTTTTAACATTTTTAATTAGAAAACTGTTTTTCTATATCAATTGGGACATTTCAGATAGGTCATGATATATTCATAAGCTGTTGTGACAGAGTTCAGTTTAGTCTTATTCTTTTATAATTCACAGTACTATAATGTTTGTTTATGCAGTCTAATAAAAAAACTTTTTTATGATTATATTCGTATAAGCAATTTTCTTTTGAACCCTGGTGTCTTTAAAGGAAACTCCTCAACAGCTTAGTATCTCAGTCCTAAAGAAGTACATAGTGTGATCAAAATAAACTAGATTTGGTCTATAAGGATTTTAATACTTAACTAATTTAAATCTGGCTACTATTACTTTAAAGTAGTTTCTCCTACATTTATACAGAATCCCACTATTTCTGTCAAGTCTTAAGTCATTGTTTTGAAAATTTCAAAGTACTTGTTGCAATTTAGACTTGATCTTCTTGAATGTATTGAAATGTATTGAGCTTCAATCTCATTCTGGAGGGAAAAAACCACGAGAGGGGCTAAATCCAGCATTAAAGGAAGATATGAGAGATGGTCATGTTTTGCCAAAAGCCGTTATGTTTTGAAGGCTGTATGTTCAAAAGCATTGTTATGATGAAGGAACTAGGTTTGGTTGTGTTACAGTTCTGATCTTTTGAAATGAGCATTCTCATGCATTCACCTCAAAACATTACAGTAAAAGAATTCACTATATGATCTGGATGAACAAATACCCACTAAACAATCCTCTTATGATAAAATAAAAGTGATTGACATGTGTTTTGTTGTGCTCCTGACTATTCTTCCCTTATCTGATCTCAGAGATTGCCATCTTATGCATGGCTTAGTTGCCATAGGCCTCCTTAAATATTTCAAGGGTCTCTATGGAAATTTTCCAAGTTTAATGCAAAATGTAATGTTTGCTCTCTGCTCAATTTTTAAGTTCATTCTTGAGTTGTGGCATGATATTAACACAAAAGTTACAAAAACACATGTAGTTAGTCTGCCAAGTAGTGTTAAGTGTTCCACTTAGCACTACTTGGCAGACTGATGCTCAGTTGTCTTAGGCAGCAATCTTTGATGGCAAAAAGACTGTACTTTGCACTGTTGTTGAACAGAAGGAACAATCCAGTTTCTTTTCACTTGCACCACATAAAAGTAAGATGTTTGTTATCATTATAGTATCTAATTGCAAAACAATTTTTTTCTTTTTATAATTTATTTAAAAATCAAATTATCTAATTTTTAAAAACTGTTTGATGACATTCTTCAACTATTTTTAAATTTGTCTTTGTCTCATCCTAATTAAAAGAATCAGAAAAGCAAAGTAAAACCACATTTCTTTAATGACAAAATATTTTCAATTTATGGATGTTTAAGGTTATATAAAATTTTACATTTTGACAAAAGGTTATGTAGACTGGAAAAGACTGGAATCACTGTATTATGTATTTATTGTTTCAATGCCAAACAACTAAAATAAAACTCTATATTTTAATAGTATAAATTTGAAACATTGAATAATATTTAAAAATTGTTACTATTTTAAATCAGTGGTCCCCAACCCCCGGGCCATGGACCGGTACCGGTCCGTCGATCAAATGGTACCGGGACTCCCGAGAAACATTAAATTATTGGTATTTTCATTTTATTTACTATGGTGTATTTCTCTCAGATTTGTGCGACTTTTAATGGACGACGGAACGACAGAAAAAACTGGAGATATGAAAACATTTCGGGTGTTGTCGTCTCCTTTTACTCCCAGATGGAACCGTCTTGTTGCAAAGAAACAAGCTCTGGGTTCTCATTGATTTAACGTTCTAGTGAGTTAAAACATTAAATCACATTATATTTATTTTTTGGTGTAACTATATTTTATTTTGAAGACATGTTTAAATACAATTAAATTAAATCAATCTAAAATATAAACAATCAACGTCCCCTCTCAGTGGGCCGCGGTAAAATATCAAACGTTGACCGGTCCGCGGCGATAAAAAGGTTGGGGACTGCTGTTTTAAATGATATAATAATTTTAATCTATATTTAAATAAGTAAGTTTATTAATTGACATGATTACTGTTTTTTGTAATCAGTTGTATTTATTATGTATTTATTTTGTAATATTTTTTAAAAATATATATTAAAATTTATATTTTCTTACTGTTTTTTAAAATCTTAAAAGCAATATATTTTATTATTTTTTAAAACAATTATAATAAATTTTCAATAAAATTTAATTTTTATCAGACAAAAAAGTCTTGTCAAGGAAAATGGGAAAATATAATATGTGGTAAGACTCAAGATCAAATGGAATTAACTTTAAAAGCATGGAAATTAGTAAATTCTACATAAATTATTGGAGAATATGGTAAGTTTGTTTCATAGAAATAAATAGCACTATATTGTTTCATGATAATTTATTAGCAGTATATTATTTTATTCAATATTGATATATCTTAAACCCTTGGCTATAGCCTATGGTCTATATAAGGTTATATTCATAAAATTCATTGCGTACAGCCTATTCACAAGGTGATTAATATACGAAAACTTAATTATTAGTAAATACTGTAACTAAATTGTAAAAGAAAAATGCAGTAAAGTATACTGTTAATATTGGTAATAATTTTAAAGCATAATACTTGTAATAATTTTAAGGAAAAATGGCAAAAATGACCAATTAACTCTATTACATAGTATAGTGAGATTTATTCCTGATGCTGTTCCTTTCCTATTTGTTTTTATTGTGGAGTCATATTGTAAAGCCTTGGGTATAGGCTGCAGCCTATGTGCAAAAGCATCTTATCCATGAAAAAGTCAACATTACAACTTTCACTTTTGCAGCTTATACACAAGGGCGGCTATAGCCAAGATTTTAGTATATTTATTTATAAAACATATCCAATGTATTACATAATAATGAAGTATATTGGATAAAATAAATAAATAAAATTAATTTAGAAATGCAAATTTTAAAAAGCTCACCCAATTAACGATGAAAGAATAAAATAAAAAAAGAATTAATAGAAAAAAGTACAGTAGAGTCTTTTTTCATGTGGGATTGCTCTACACAGATTCATATTTTCGTGAATGATTAAGCTTCTTGTGCCACTGAACTGGATTATTAAGTCAGCAAACTATGATTCTCCATCTTCTGATATTTCCAAACATGGAGAATTACTGAATATTCTAGTTTTCATATATTTTTCTAAAGTGTAGAAAAATATATGAAAACTAGTTAACACTTGTTTAAATAGAACTTATTAACTAAAACTAATGTAAATGTACACTTTTACATTTAAAATTTCTTTAACTTTTTAAATTTGCATTGTTATGAGGACTCTATAATAAGTCTGTAAGTTCTAGAACTTCTTTAGAATATTGTTCATCATCAGAGAAAGAATAGTGAAACAATTCATTATAGGTCTACTATGTTCTAATGTCTTTGCTTATAAAGTACTCTTCCACAATTCACCTTGGTTAGTGCAAAATCTTTGTTAAATGCATCTTAATTAATTAGGATTCTACTGTGTAACTTACATATTTCCTTAAAGACAGTTTTATTTTATTCTACATAGTTAAGAAGTGATAATGATTGTATTTTATGTTATGTTTTCCTGTAAGTTAATTACTTATTTAACAATTTATACTGTATTTGTAAAATTTTTTGAATTAATTGTTTTTTTTTTCTTTCTTTTATTTTTTAAATCTTCAATAAATTATTTTTAGATTCTTCATTATTTATATATTTTAAAATGTTTTAACGATTTAATGTTATAGTTTATATTGTTCAAAATTATAAATGCTATTATTAAATTATAAATTGTGACCCTTGTTATGTATACATAACAGTCAAGAAAGTAAAAACGAGGAAAAGTTGTGTGTGCATGTGTTGGTCTATTTCGTTTAATATCTCAGGATGGGGTAATGATGATGAAACGAAATTTGGCATGGTAGCTTGTGTTTAAGCGGCATTGATGCTATTTTTATTTTCTTAATCGCCTTTTGTCTTGTTGCTTCTTTGTTTATCTACTTTATTTACATAAATAAAAGATGATGATGATTTAGAACAGTGTAATAACATCACTCTACGCATAGTTTTAACAACTGTTAATAGTAATGTCAGGCTTCTCTCTATGGTATTCGTACATCATAGGCAGCAACCACTACCAAAAGTTTAAGTGCCTGTATGTCGTAAGGGGCTGAAGCGAATCCCAGTTCATAGGACCAAAATTGTTTATATTGAGCTCTTCTACCATCCCTTTTGCTTTGTCTGTCTAATTTCTTAAAATCATCACTAAAATATGGAAAAATATGTCACAAAATAAGGATAACTTGCTTCAGAAAGCAACAGGAAAGTCAAATATCGAAGTTTGACTTTCATATCTGTATATAGTAAAAAAAGAGCTTCTAAAGTATAAACCCGACGTTTTATAATACAAAGTAATCAAATAATATGATTTCATTCGTATTAAATATTAAATTTTTATCAATCGATTTTTAATTATTTTTTAAACTGAATTTTGAAAATGTGCTATCATAGATTGTTTCTCAGACTCCATAGATTTAAATTCATGTTGTTGTTGCAACACTATTCCAAATTTAAACGAAATGGAGCAGCTTAATAAAGAACGATGAAGAATTATAGTGGCGAATTTTACACATGAGAAAAGGAGAATTTCCGCAGTTAAACATATGGGAATGACAAAGTAGGAAGTTTACAGCATAATAGAAAGGCGAGAGTGTGGTAAGACTGTTGATACGTGTCCAGGAATTGGCGAAAAAGAATTAAAATGACAGATAGCAAAATGAAGTGTTTGGAATGAGAGGTGATCAGAAAAATTAAATAGTCGCTAAGAAAACTTGGAAGAAAGTTCAAAATTATTTCAGTTCCAGTATGTGAAAAGCATTCTAGTCGAATGTCCTTCGGGAGTGAAAGTCAGTCTCAAAATATACAAAACAGCCGAATCACAAAGAGAAGGACTCTGCTGCTTAAAATGCTTAAGAGTGATTTCAAGACTTCAAATAGACTGGGCGATAAAACGTATTTTATCTTTGATGGAAGTGACTGCGCTTTGAACAGCGTGTACTATTGTAAGAACAGGGTTGAGATTGATTCGCAGGTAAATTTAAACGCCATACA
Source organism: Centruroides sculpturatus (assembly GCF_000671375.1). Classification (NCBI taxonomy): domain Eukaryota; kingdom Metazoa; phylum Arthropoda; class Arachnida; order Scorpiones; family Buthidae; genus Centruroides; species Centruroides sculpturatus. The sequence continues at coordinate 279,176 of NW_019385019.1, read as the reverse complement.
AAATTCCCTCAAAGTGTTGGTTTTGATAGCATCATCAAAAGAATAACGTTGCAAATGTTCTTTAGTTGTGACCTATTGAATGATTCTGGTTAGGTTTTATTCGATTACGGCAACGCGACACATGGGCGATCTACCAAGGAGGGAATCCCTCCCAGGAGGTTTTTATGGGAAATTGGCTCCTATTTAGGTGTTACTAATGTGAAGAAAACCCGGAAAATTCCACGTGGCAAGCCTTTTGGCGAGGCGCGAACCCATGACCAACTATCGGTGTTAATTAGTTTTATCCACTGGCTATTGGTGGACGCGAACGATTCTGGCACCAGTGAAACAGAAAATGCACGAAAATGGATGGTCTGCCGAAAATGAAGCGGAACTGAAACAGCGCATCGAGTCCAAACTCTGCCAATTTAACTTTGAGCCCTCTCGAGTTCGATGGTTCAATAAAGTAGTCGCCGACTGTGGAATAAGAGACTGTACTGATTAGTAAATAATCAGTAGTAAATAATCAGTACAGTCTCTTATTCTCTTGGTTTTTTAATATGAAAATTCTTTGCTTCTGTTAACTTTCAACAAGTTTTTAAGTTAATGTATGTTAAGTGGGTATTCATAAATTGAGAACTTTGAATTTAGCCCATTATATATGTTTATGAACAAAGTTTTTCTTCATTATGGTAAAATGTATGATGTTAGTTTGTTAATCCGGAATGATCGATAATCTGGTATAGTGGTATGTTGAGAATCGCTGATGTGGTGCGCTACAGACCCTAGTAATAACGTACTCATTAACTTCAATCAAGTTTAAAAGTATAGTCGGTCATGCATTGTATCGTCTTCAGACAGATTAAAGAACGTCCTTAAACAAATCGGAAGCATATAACAGCATTTTCTATGAGCATCTGCTTTGAAAAACGGGACTCCACGTTTTTCCATGTGATATGGATATTTTCAAATGATCACTGCATTCAGCTGACGTTATCCTACCTGATATCTCTCTTGATCCTAAACCTGTGTCTGCAATTCTGAGTGACGTTCCTATCTTTGCGGATCCAAGTCTGAACATGATGTTGGGTCAAGTGTGTGTATTTATACCCATACAATTGAAAATCCTAGCCATGTATTTAGGCAATGTTATAATCCGTTTGCTACCATTTAGAGAGGTTTCGAGTCGACATCACGTGTAACGTCATGAGCATGAACAATTGTCCGGCGCCATTTTGTGGTTTGTTTACGTTTTATGTATATTTACGTGTGCTTTTGCTGGAGCTCTTGTGATGTTTATTCGTCGCGAATATCACAATGGTGAATTGTTGTGTAATTGGGTGTAGTGCTAGTTCACGCAAGAACAAAGAAATATCATATATCATTATATAATCTTATATAAAATACAGAACAAACTAAAACTGGACAGGACGGAAAAGGAAGATGTTTTAGTTTCTTCTGTACTTTATATAATGTGAATATACCGTCTGCCTTTTTTTATATCGCCAAATAAGCGCTTCTTAAAATTTGTTCACAACAAAATTAACACGAATTTAATCTATCCATTCATCTGACTGCTATTAAATGAAAAATACTAAATAAAAACTGTTCAAAATTGCATATTCTGTAATGATGACTAATAATTTCGTTCCAGATAATTTAAATTTAAATTAAAAATTACACAGAATGCAGATTACTTAGAAATTTTTTATTATATATTCATCTATAAATACAATTTATACGACGTTCAAATACTCATGAATTTAAAAACTATTTTAAGCATTAATAAATCAGTTCGTTGGCTGATGTTAAATCACGGCACGGAATCATTCGTCATTTGTCTTTAAACAACAGACATCTGTATTATATTTCTGTCAACAGATTTCTGTATTATATTTGGATTATTTCGCCGAAGAAAGAATCGAATTAAGAGAACGCGCAATCTGTCAAAATGTACACTTACCCGGAAAGCCGATATCGATGAGATATTAAAACGATCAAAGTTGCCCGAAGAGATTGGATTTTTGGATTTCTTTCATCTGCCAAACCAACAGCAAAAGAACTTCCAGCCTATCTTGGACTTCTGACTCTCAGGCGGACCTCCGAAATTGGTTCTCATCTCCAACTCCTTTTCGTACTCCTTGAAAGCCTTTCTCAGTCTTGCTCTCTTGGCTTTGTCTCAATAAATCTTGAGATTCTCTCGCTTTATAAGTTCGAGATATGCTTTGAAGATTGGCAGAAGCCCATTCAATTTTGCATCCTGAAGAGGATCATTCCCCTCTTCATCTCTCTCCTTACCCTTCTCTTCACTTGGAGGTCTTCGTCCGAAGATCCTACCAGTCCATCTCCAAAAACTTCTCTTTTTTTCACTCATATTTCTAGAAAATCGCATGAACTAACTCGCTTCGATAGAACAATCGAAAAACAATGGTCAGAAAAGGTCGCAATGGGTCCGGAAAGGAGAAAGAAAACCGAGGAAAGCTCTCGCGAGTCGATCCGAAGGACAGAAGTCAACTACAGACTTTTATATGGAAATTTTAAGACGTAAGGAACCAAAAAGAGATAGATAAGATGAATTACGTTACTCCAACCAGAACTGATATCAGGGGAGGCCCGAATTAGAACGTCAAGCAACTGTATATCAAAGAGTGTTATTAAAGAGCACGTAATCAGGAGAAATCCAGCAACTTGTAAGATAGTTATGGGCCTCTAAAGATTTGTATATGATGTCACCAAATTCTACTCTAGGCCATAACTCTTGATCCACAACGAAGATGCTGGATTCGTATGGATCGACACCCTGACATAATGAAACTCTCTCTTCATATATAACAGCATCTTATCCTGTCAGATTGCGGGAATAGCTCGCCAGAAGATCATCGTTTTTAACTTTGTCTATGATATAAAAATACTGCAGTTCTATTAAGTTTAAATAGGAGAAAAAAACGCTGCCAACCTGTCAAATAATAAACCACGTGCAAGCTAAGCAAGTGGAAGCTAGACCACAAACATGGCGAAGGGGCTAAATAACGCTGAATATGCCTACTGAGTACTGGTTTCCTGATCTTAACGTTGACATAATATAATCTCTTAAGGCAGTAGCCAACTCAAACATCAACAGGAGTAAACTTAACATAGTTAAATTCCAGTGGATTCGGATCAGTACAAAATATCTTAGCCGAGTAAAAATTAAAGCGCTAAATGAACCGGTAACTGGGAGATTACAAATGTCTTGAAGAATGGAGTAACTATTCATAAAAATAAAACCATGGAGATTCTATCTCTTGACGTTTTCAGCCTAATTTCTAAAGATAAAAACACACGACATACTGCTAATGCTTCCTTACTTAGACAAAGGTGTTCAAAGACAGTTTTTCCTGGACATTAGCATAAAATTTACAACAGAAAAATGACTTGTCTGTCTAACACAATCAGCCTTTTTTAAAGGAAACATAATTATATCATTTTGTAAAGAATGTGTTGTCACATGCATCATCCTATATATTCGGTCTTCAATTACATTTTTCATTTTTCTCTGCCCTGTTGAAACAATTATAATTATAAAACTTTTATAAAATATGTACTAGGAAATAACTGTTTTTATACACAAAGCATATAACAAGGTTTTATTTCATTATATTATAAACAAAATGGAAATTTCTTTAATATTTTGTGTATAAGGTAATTGTTTTCTAGTTTATTAGAAAAACACTATATATTTGATATAATTTTTATATTTATTATATATTAATCATACAGTTTGTTTACAGGTTTCAATAAAATTTGACACCAAACAGCACTAAGCAGTTTACTTGAATGAAGAAACTGCAATGTTTATTTTCTGAGGAAGAAACTAACTTACTCACTGGAATTAAACAATTTTAACAGGACGTTACAGAATAAGGTTTTAACACGTTTAAAATGCTATTTTAAAATTGTTTTATTAATTGTTACTAGTTTATTGTTATGAAAACATTTTAATAATTAGTCTATTTTTAGTCAAGTTGAACTAAATGTATTTGTGATTTTACAAATTGTGATATATATATATATAACCACAACGTTTTCTAATCAAAAATTTACTTGGAGAAGTTTCCATACGCACATAATTAACACGTGTATTTCTCTTTTGTTTATTTTTATTATTATTTTTAAAAAATAAATTAATGTAGCATGGAATTGTTTATATATATATTCGTTAATGAATTTAAACAGAATAATATTTCTGTTTCAAGTTTTTTTTAATATGATATTTTATAAAGTACAATGTTTTTTAGAAGTGTTACTAAATTTTATATATTTGTTATTTAACATTTTATTAACTTTGCTTTTTCCCACATTTATAACTAGTCAATTTGTTATTTTTTCCCTTTTTTTTTATTGTTCTTTAAGCGCTAAAATTTGATAAGATCAAATTACTTTGTATACGTTTATTGAAATAAAATTTTCAAGTTTTTATTGTGTCTTTTTCTAGTTTTTTTTTTCACATTAATCACTACTGAATGATATGAATTATATATTATAATATTAAATAGTTTATCAGTTGATAAAAACTATTTTTTCATTGATTCAGTATCACGAAATGCTATTTATATGATAAATATCTAAAGAATAAAGCAATAACAATAGCTTAAATTATGAAATTGTTTAGTATCTCGATGGGTCAAGCTGCCTTAAATTATAAAGTTCTCAGTTTATAATAACTGTTGCTTAATATATAAATCACTCGACTATCCCACACTGATTCAGAATATGTCAATAATGATTGTAATCAAGTTTTATATGCTTTTTTCAAAGATAAATTTAAATTGTTTGGTCTAATTTATGTGAAAAATTAGATCAGTGTAGTGGATTACTTTGTCGTTTAATTGCTCTTATTAATAGTTAATTATATATTAAAACCTTTATTGATATCTGGGTCATAAATAAGTAATTACAATATACATTACAGGTTCTAATAATTTAATAAATAAATAAATATTTTTATAATTTTCCTATAAGAATGAATAAATTGAATAATAATGATGGTGGTCTTTTTATATCATGAATGAAAAATGTGTCAATACAAAAATTGAGGGTATGTGTATGGAGTAACACATGTTAAGTGATAAGTAAATCATCATTCTCGGTTATATATAATCAAATCTGATCATCTATCTACATTTACAATTCATCATCAATGTAATTAATGCGGTTTCTTGAATAAAATAAAGATAATATTACTTAAGAGGATCGTTTTATAGGTCGTTCGTTGAATTTAAACATTTGATACTTACTCGATGTTCTAATTTGGATAACGTTAGTTTAAAGAAGGGTGAACTAGGATTATTTAAAAAAAATGGTAAGGAAATATTTAAAGAAGCGATATGATCACTTGTAAAAAACAGGAAGAGCTTTCTTGCGTAATTTTAAAGGAAACACTTGAGTAACAGACCAAAACGTTCGTCACGAAACGGAAGGTTTAAATAACAGTAATTTCGTATTTTGTCAAAAATTCGAAGGAAATCGCCCTACTTTCTAGACGTATTTTCCAAGTTTACGATACTTTAATTATAAGTTCAAAAATTCAATTGTGTATCTTTTTCCCCCTTTTCTTTAAATCAACTTTAAATCACTAAAAAAACATTACGCAAGTTCGACACTATCACGAATAAAAACCTTAAAAAGTTATTAGAATAAAACTTCGTCAGACTATTTATTTGGAGCAACGAAGCGTTAAGTCTCGATGCTGCTGCTGCTGTTACTCTGTCTCTTGAAATTCTGTTTTTTTCCACAGAAAAAGGAACTTCCAGTAAGAATCCCCCCCTCATTAAATCGCAACAAAAGAATGAAGCTAGATAAAGAACATGAACATTACTTACATAATATTACAAAAAAAAAAAAAATTCAGATCGTTACTAATGTAACCTAGTAACCTTTATCGTAACAAAGGGGGAGCTTGTTCACATAATAGCACTTTTAAAATACCATATACACAATAAGGAAGCTAAAAAACCGGAAGTTTACGTTGAAACAGTTTACATTTTTTTTTTCTTCGTATAATTATTTAAACGATAGAATGAAAAAAAAAAAAGAAGTGACGAAAACCTTACGTCATTAGTTCTGTTCTGTGTTAATTGTATTCAATTTAGTTGTTATAAATCGTAACAGATGGCGCGATTGGTAATTTCTGCGCTACTTCCTCGAAAGGAGGAAATTAACCAAGTTCTTAAATGGGCATTGGGTGGTCGCGAACAGGTTATATCACGTGATTAAACTCGATTGTTATTGCCAGGTATATGTCTTTACTCGTGTATTAGTTGAGTCGGGTGGCCTGCGAGAAAACCAGATTGGACGACAACAAACCTCGTAGACTAAGAATATATCGACACCATGTAAAAGAACGGCAAAAATTCAAAAAGAAAAGAGGAAGATAAAGTCTGGTTGATGTTACAGAAAGGTAAGAAAAAAAATTCTTATTAAATTATTTAAAGTTCTGTATGCATTAAATATTAAATTAATGATATATTTCGAATTATATAAAATGTCACGTGTACATACCATAATAACACGCTATATCGAAGTTTTATGTGTTTTAACATCTGCCAGACACACACACCACTTATTGCAGGAGTTAAAGAGACGATTTTCAAGAGTATTTTTTAATGTATTTAAGAATTAAATATTGTAGTATTAGTTCTTTACGTTGAAAAATTTTTTAATAGATGAACCCCTATGGTGATATCATTCTGGGTGGTGTTATGCTTGGTTCGGGTTGTCATGGTTACGGTCAATAACATGATTCTCTATTCAGACGAAAATAATGCATTTATTTATTATTTTTTTTAAAATAAGCATTTTATAATATTTTAAGGAAGAATCTTGCAGTCATTATTTATAAACATCGTTGGTTTGAATGAATAACCTTGATAGGAAAAAAATGTCCTTCGTTATTTATTTGACAATCATTAGTTTCAAGTACAAGGATATCCAAAGCAAGAAGGAAAAAATTCTATAATACTTAATGTATAGACCAAACAATTCTATACTGTTTCGAGTGTTTTTTTTGTAATTAAAAGTGTTATTATAATTGATTTTTTATTAGTATGCAAGTTAGAAAATAATATAAGTATTTATGAATTACATATCTGGTAAAGAGAATGATAAATAGAACGTTATTTTGCTACTGGCATTAAACGTGAATGGAATGAATTCCTGTTTGTACGACTGTCCCTGAGATTTGCAGGTGCGACTATCACCTTTAAGAAGGAAAAATCGATATAAGTTTGTACAAGTAACGTAACATATGACATTTCTGATTAAAAATATTTAAAGATAGAATCAATACACCAACCCAATCTGTCAAAAATTCTATGAATTACTCCACTACATCCGCTATTTTGATTAAAAAAAATATATATATAAAATCACATGAACCATTTCTCTACAATATTATTACTACATCTGTGATTAAATAAATAATTAATTTAATAAAAATTGTTTATATTATTCGCATAAAATCAAAACGAATTTTAATTGAATCGTGATTTTTTTTCCTGTATATAGAATAGTTTAAACGGAGAAATAAATTATAAATAAAATTGGTGGCACTCAATGAATCGAATAGGTGATGTCGTTGGATTTAACTTTTCACATACAAACCTATTTATAGTTTTACGCTTCATATCATTATTGCTAGAAAGCACGCAACAACATATATGTAAACTCGTTTGTTGTAGTAACAGATGATGCTTTTCTTTCACAACACAAAAATTAAGTAACTAATTTCCTTCCACTATAAATTTTCTAGTGAATAATTCTGCTCCTACTTCAGATACGACACAGTAATTCGAATGTTTTAGTGTATTTAAACATTGTAAACCCGATTGTCTTTATAATATTATAGTCTATATAAATCCTTAATTATCGTACGTTTCACGTTGATTAATCATAAATAAATATCATTAAATAAGTCATTAACAAGTCTAATTCTATATAAATCGATTAGATAGTCGATGAACACTAGAAATTATTGATTTTTTTTATGCTTTTTTTTCGAATAAACCTTTTGCCTTTTAAAGCGGAAAATGAGGTGATTAATGAGGATGGTTGTTAGCGACTTTTTAACGGATCTTCGTGACTAAATAGACTCATTCGCTTCGTTACGTGACTAAACGCTTCGATAAAGAGGCGTAAATGCCTATTCCAATTCTAGATCATAAAATTAAGTAAGTTTCAATGGAAACATTTCTTAATTTTATTTAGAATATTGTATTTGTTATTTCTGCTTTTTTTCCTCCTCGTATACAATCTTTAATAAGTTACATTCGATTTAAATTTTACACAGTAGCGAGCGAGGTTACGGTCGAAGTTTTCATCTGTAAAACGTGAACGTCGAACGTCGAGTGCCGCTTACAAGAAGCGGCACTCGACGTTCGAAGTTCACGTTTTAAATATGAAAACTTCGGCCGCAACCTCGCTATTGTCTACAGCATCCTATTGGTTTTACACAGTAGCGAGCGCGGTTACGGTCGAAGTTTTCATCTGTAAAACGTGAATGTCGATCGTCAAGCGCCGCTTACAAGAAGCGGCACTCGACGTTCAATGTTCACATTTTACAGATGAAAACTTCGGCTGCAACCTCTCTATTAAGTTGTCTCATTAGTTTATAAATGATATGATTTATAAGAAAATAAGCTGAATTATCTGATCTCTCTTTGAAAATACATAAAATACTAAATGAAATTATACTTACTCTCTATCTATCACTAAACACGTAACACCATCAGGATCGTCGGCAATAATATTTGCTGTGCGTACATCTTCACTGTAAAAAATCATATTTACGTTATTTAAGCACTTTATATTCATATAATAAAATATATATTAAAAGAGATGTTCTAAGTTATTATGTTAAAAGGTACACAGTGCTTCACTATAGAAAATGATCTATCNTATTTTTTATAATGTATTAATAACTTAATTAACTTGTAGGCCTATACAATACAATTAAGTCAGTAAATAAAGAATATAATATCTTCATTTATATTTTATACGTAAAGTACTATAGCATTATGTTTCTTACCGTCTCGTATTATATATAGAAACAATAAACAGTAGCGGGTTTTTAAATTTTAAATAGCAAGAGAAGTAATAAGCACTTGTAATATTAAAAATATACAAGTCCCCCCCCCTATAACACTGGTGATTACTCCGTTTTATATGAATTTCATGTTGTACGAGTCACTTAGATTTTACAAATACGTGAGCCGTTCACAGCCCGGCACACGTATTTGTAAAATCTAAGTGACTCGTACAACATGGAATTCATATAAAACGGAATAATCAACAGTGTTATAGGGGTGGTCAACTGTACAGTATTTTATTTGTTTAAAATACTGTTTTATTTGATATTATATATTTAAATATATGGAAGCAATTAATTTAAAATAAAGGGAAAGTCAGACTTAATTCATAAAATTTTCCTCGTATGTATTTATATTTACATATTATTATGAAATCAATATTATGAGACGTCGAAAACGCAAGTTATATCTAATGTTAATGTCATTTTTTTTTCTTCTTATTGCTTAAAGTGTTATTTAAATAAATTGTGTACAATTTATTATTTTCATCCCTTTAAAATTAACAATAAAGATTCTAAAGGAGAATACAAGGTCATTGTTTTTTTTTATAACAAGTTACTGGGAATGATAATTATCAATTTCTACCGACAGTTTTATTTTAAATAATAGAATAAAAATCTATTGTCTCTTTTCTAATTGAATTTTATATGTTAGACGATTTACAAGAGAGTAAGTTAATCATAGAAAACTATGATTCTCCTCCCGGAGTTGAGAAGCAGAATGTTATCAGATTGGAAGATTTAGAACATTATGTGAAAACGATGAACGAATGTGGAGGTTTTCTTACTAGATTTGAGGTAATTCTAGGATATAACAATTTAAAATAAATGTCATTCGTCTATTAAAATGATATAGGATATTACATAGGAAGCTGCAAGATATTAAGTCTTACTTCAGTGATGATAAAGATGATTCATATCTAATCGTCTGTTTACTTTAAAAAGAAACAAAAATTAATAATAATTTGGTTGAGAATTATATCTTATTACAAATTAAAATGTTTAATGCATTATATCAGCTTGCCACTTACCGTACAGATCATTAAACATATGCTTGGAAAGTAAACACATAGGTTAATAAGAACTTTGATTTTATTATTAATCAATATTTGCTTGTATCGATAATCGGATAGTGTTCTATGTTAATGTTATAACACTTTATTTAGCGATTACTGTGCAAATGTTTGATTAAAGAATGAAAATAATGGTTTCTTTATGATACAATTCTTAACAGAATTTGCTCATTTCTTTTAAGAAATAATGGTGAGTAGTTAATTAATTAAAAAAAGAATGATTAAACATTTTAAAAAGTTAGAAAATATTACATTTAACCTATTTTTTGTCATCAAATTCACATAGTTCGAATAATAAATGAGGAGGTCTTCAAGCAATTTCGTAAATCAAAAATTGGTTAAATTACCTTGCAACTTCCTGTATTATGATATAAAAAAATAATGAAAAATTTAGGTTAAAAGACTTATGTTAGATTAGAAATAATTCTGTGTGTTTTCAATTGCTAAATTTTTATTTAACATCTTCATTACACGTTAAAATATTTAAATGTACCTTACAGATGTTGAAAACTGGTCAGTTAAAACCTTGGGAAGCTGGAAAAAAAACCGAAAATAAATCAAAAAATAGATACGCTGATCTTCTACCTTGTAATTCATTATTTTTATATATTAATTAATTATTTATTAAAGTATAGAATTAAATATAATTCCATAATAAATTATTCATTGATAACCTAGATGATGAAACCAGAGTCGTTCTGCAAAAACTAAAAAACGATCCAGATTCCGATTATATTAATGCAAGTTATATCGATGTAAAGTATAAATTTTTAGTATTAAATTTAAAGAAAAGAAATTATATGCATTTTTATTAATTAATCTTCTTTCTGTAGGGTTATAATCATCCAAAAGCATATATCAGTACTCAAGGTAAAGAATTTGAATTTTATAGTTAATTAGAAAAATAAATATTCAAATTTACATTGTTTACGTTTATATTTATACTTTTAAAAAAGGCCCATTAGACAAAACTGTCAACGACTTTTGGAGGATGATTTGGCAGGAGAGTATAACCAAAATCATCATGGCTGCTAACATCATTGAAAATGGAAAAGTAATTATTCATCTCTGATTAAAATATATTTAAATACGTGTATATATTTAATAAAAAATAGTAATAATAATAATTTATTTCTAGAAAAAATGCGAAGTTTATTGGCCAGAAACTGTTAAAAGATACGGAGATATCACCGTTTCTCTTCAGTCAGAACAGGTCTTCATTGATTTTATAATTCGCACTTTTAAAGTACACAATATATATTATTTTTTTTCTTATAAATATGATTAAAAATAGTATTATCTATTGATCTAAAATTATTGAAATTATTTATTACTTTTCTTTTTTTTTATTTAAACAAGACTTTTTCCTGCTACCATGGAAACTGAACAAAACAATAATGTTAAACAGATGAAGCTGGGTAAGAGTTTTACTATTTACAATACTTAATCATTAATATTGTATTAAATTTATAAGGAAATATTTAAGAAGAAAAGTGTTTATTTCTCGTACAGAAGAATTTTTATTTGGTACACATGTGCAATCTTTTAAATGCTTGAGTATTAAATTACATGAAGCAACAACCATACTAAATTAGGCTAAATGTTTAAAAAAAATATTCCGTTTGAAGTGTTTATTTTTACGTATTATATTCTACATAAGTTTAAAGTTTTGAGTGAATAAAACTTATAATAAAGTTATAAAAATTATTTTTTATAATGTATTAATAACTTAATTAACTTGTAGGCCTATACAATACAATTAAGTCAGTAAATAAAGAATATAATATCTTCATTTATATTTTATACGTAAAGTACTATAGCATTATGTTTCTTACCGTCTCGTATTATATATAGAAACAATAAACAGTAGCGGGTTTTTAAATTTTAAATAGCAAGAGAAGTAATAAGCACTTGTAATATTAAAAATATACAAGTCGACCCCCC
>NW_019385019.1:261872-264434 GCF_000671375.1 Centruroides sculpturatus | reverse complement strand
TTAATTAATTATTATAAAATGGCCAAAAGCTTAATTTTGAGGCTGGTGGTGTGTTTTTAATAAGAAAAATTTGTAAATGCTAATAATAAGGAGGAAAATCGTAATTCATTCCGACTCTATTCGAGATACGACACACGATATCTCCGTTTATTTCCCCAACCCGTTCACCTTTAAACAAGAAAATTAAACAGCATCAACCCCCTAATACAAAACCTCCCTGCAAAATATCAAAAATTTTCGATAAAAAGCACAGAAGTTATTAAACTTCAAACAAGGTGAACAAAGTCGTGCCCCACACTTACACACACACTAACACTAACAGAAAATATTCCGAATTTTTTCGACGTTTTAAGGTGTCCTAAATCCAAAAATGTATAAATATTGGAGGTGAGATTGTTATTTTTTTTTTTTTTGACCGATCGCCATACATTTCCTCTGTTATATATAACTGCTGAGAAAATAAACATTACAGTATTTAAAATGTTTGCTCTAATACTCAAATTATTACTGTAGTGCCTTGCCCCTGTACATCATACTTTTCCTTGTATACAGGTGTTGTGCCGGTCGTCTATCTAACACATTTCCCGGATAAATTTTTGACAGTGGGAATTTATAGGTCTACAGTTTATTTTTTCAAATTACAGTTTAATCGCTACAGTTAACTCTTGAATAATGAAAACAAATTATTTATCATATCGTTCATAATTTGTATCAAACATCATTAATATTTAGTGACCCATGACCCTTTCTTGTTTAGAAACAGAAATGAATGACATAGTAGAAATACAGTCGACCCCCCTATAACACTGTTGATAATTCCGTTTTATATGAATTTCATGTTGTACGAGTCACTTAGATTTTACAAATACGTGTGCCAGGCTATGAACGGCTCACGTATTTGTAAAATCTAAGTGGCTCGTACAACATGAAATTCATATAAAACGGAATAATCAACAGTGTTATAGGGGGGTCGACTGGTATTTACTTATTGAGATCGATTAATATGATTAACATATTGGCAATGGAGCGTTATCTATGGGCAAAAAGGGCTATTGTCTGGGGGTACCAAATAAGAAAATATTTCCCCCCCAAAAAAATTCTCTTGAAGAAAAATATATGAAGTTAACACTGGGCCCTATGAAACTACAACGCTCCATTGGATATTGAGAACAAAATTACCACTTGATATCTATACAAAATGTATTTAAGATATAAATTCTAATCCCATCGTTAGTTGGAGAACTTTTACGTTGAATAAGAACGTCATGTTCTTATTAAATGTTCTGTAAGTAAAGAAAATAAACACGCCGTCCTCGACATATTTAATACAAAAGTTACTTCTAAATAACTCACGGTATCCATACTCTTGTTGAACTAACGATGAAATTAAAATATATTTGAAGTATACTTTAAATTAACAATATGTATTATAATAATAATAGAAAAATTGTTTAATTCTGTTATATTCGTGTGTACAAGGATATTCTTTTTACAGAAAAACAAGTTATAATTATGTAACCTTACAGGAAACGTTTCGGTAGAGTTCTCCCATACGACTTCTGGAAGTTTAGAGAATTTTTTATTATTATTTTGTTAATAATTAATGTGAGAATTGCAAGTGTCAATTATAATCCGCATCCCGTCTACAACGATTAAAAAGAATTCCTGTAATATATATAAAAATAAATAAATAAATAAAAGACAGAGAATATACACAAATAGAAACGTTTCTTTGTATTATGTAAGATAAATTATATAAAAAAATAAAATTTAACAGGATACTTTTTNAGAATTTTTTTTTATTCTGTTAATAATTAATGTGAGAATTGCAAGTGTCAATTATAATCCGCATCCCGTCTACAACGATTAAAAAGAATTCCTGTAATATATATAAAAATAAATAAATAAATAAAAGACAGAGAATATACACAAATAGAAACGTTTCTTTGTATTATGTAAGATAAATTATATAAAAAAATAAAATTTAACAGGATACTTTTTCAACAAAAAAAAGAAAGAATAGCTCAACTAATGATACAATAAAATTTTAATTAAAGTTTCTTAGCTTAAAAAATAAAATAAAATAATTGTTAATTGTTAAATGGTTTTTTTAAAGGGTTTATTAATTAAGCAATAATTTATTTATTCTAAAACTATTTTTTTTTTTTGAAGAAAAGTAAATAATATATTCAATTTAATGAATTTCTTCTTTTATTAATTGTTATATCAACTTGTGTGAAGATACTTAGAATCCATTTGTCTTATGTAATGTTATAACATTGATCATTGAAATTTAATGTCTTCTTGTTAATTCGACTTCTTAATTATCTGGAATATCCCCCACATGTGCTTGTCTCTTATTTGTTTTCTTTTTAATACAGGTAGACCCCCTCCTATAAGACTGTTGATAATTCCGTGTTGTATGAATTCCATGTTGTACGAGTCAATTAGATTTTACAAATACGTGAGCCGTTCACAACCCGGCACACGTATTTGTAAAATCTAAGTGACTCGTACAATATGGAATTCGTATAAAACGGAAAAATCAACAGTGTTATAGGG
>NW_019385019.1:236368-261687 GCF_000671375.1 Centruroides sculpturatus | reverse complement strand
AAAAAAAAAATACTGTACTGTGCCGCCATCTAGTATTAAGAAACAACATTATAAATTTTACAGTGCCGGTGTCGGAAGATCCGGAACTGTTATGTTATTAGATGCAGCATTAGATATGTTGAAGGCAGAAGGGACCGTAGATGTTTTTAGTCTTTTATATAAAATGAGGCAACAAAGAATTAATTTAGTAGAAACTCTTGTAAGCGATTAATTATTATTATTATTATTTAATTTGAATTTTTTTATAAAAGAAAATGATAATAGTTTTATTATATACTTAGGATCAATATACGTTCGTATATACAGCGCTTATCGATTATCATTTCGGTGATATCACATTGAATTCTTCTGAGAACTTCGTTCTTTATTATAATAAATTAAGAATGATAGACAATGAGAAAAAGAAAAACGGTCTACAACTTCAATTTGAGGTATTTTTATATATATTTTTCCCTATAATTTCCTTTTTTTTTTTTTATATAACAAAATATAAAACACTGTCTACACGTTTTAGGAACTAGAAAAGCTGACTACTCCCTTTACAGAAGACAAATGTTTAACTGCATTGAAAGGGGATAATAAATCAAAAAATCGTTCCTTAGATATTTTACCTTGTAAGATAGAAAAATAACTTATTTTTCTCCCATTAAAATATAATAATAATAATAATAATAATTCATGTATTCTAGCCGAAGGTGGAAGAGTAATATTAAAAGCTGGAAATTCTATAATGTATGTGAATGCAGTTTACTGTAATGTAAGTATTTAGGTTATATTTTGATTTAGTAATGGATTTATTCGGGTAATAAATTAATAATTTATTATTATTATTATTTTTTATTTAGGGGTACGGTCGTACTGAATCGTATATTGTTACACAATATCCTTTACCAGAAACTCTTAACGATTTCTGGCAGCTTGTTTATGATGTCGGCTCTACAGTTATGGTGGTCTTAAACGATTTTAATTCGAAAGAAGAGGCAAGTGATCGTTGATAGTTGTTTAATTATCTAATAAAGATGATAAAATAATCTTATTTTTTTTATTTTCTTTAAGACGGCTCCTGTACCTTGGCCAGAATCGGGAACGGTATATCGAGGTAATTATAGGATTGATCACATAATGAGTAAATCCAACCGTGCTGGAATAATTCGACATTTAAAATTACGAAATATGGATCAGGTTATTTTTATTTCTATATTTTTTCTATTTATTATTATTATTATTTTTATATTTTGTTAATTTAGAAGCGTAATTAATAGCACGACATTTAACTTGTTAGTTTTCCTTAATCATTGTAACCTTTGTCATTGTTTCCCTAATCAGTGTTTCCTTAATCAGTGTTTCCATAATCATTGTAATCCTTAATTAGGCTTATACAGTTGACCCCCCTATATGATAATTCCGTTTTATATGAATTCCATGTCGTACGAGTCACTTAGATTTTACAAATACGTGAGCCGTTCACAGCCCGGCACACGTATTTGTAAAATCTAAGTGACTCGTACAACATGGAATTCATATAAAACGGAGTAATCAACAGTGTTATAGGGGGAGGGGGTCGACTGTACAATTATTCAGGCTTTCATTTAATTTGGCATTGTATAATTAAGCCTGTTTTAAATATAACAAACATAACAAAGCTCGATAAGTATATAGAAACATCCAACGATCGCCTAAATAATCGGTTTTAGACTAATATTTAGGCATGTTTTTAATCCTGATTTATACGAAAGTTTAATTTAATTAATATTTTAAACATTTATAAATTTTCATATTTTTATTTTAGGGACACAAAACAAGAAAGATTCGTCAATTTCAACTTAAAGATTGCAAAATTAACGAAATGACACATCCTGCAGTAAATAATGTAGTTTATATGTTGAACAAGATTGGAAGATGGCAAAATAAATCAAAACACAAACCAGTCATTGTTATGTGTTAGTAAGTAAACTTTTATTTCTATTCTGAAATTTTAATTACTTTATTCCATTGCCATATTACATATTTAATACAGATTATATAGATTAATATATACATATTTTTTTCAGCAATGGTTCTAGCATGTCAGGATTTTTCTGTGCCTCGGCTTATATGAGGGATCAATTTAGAAGTCAAGGATCTATGGACGTTTTCGAAGCTGTTAGAACTGTTAGAATTAATCGTCCGACTTTTGTACCAGTTTTAGTGAGTTTATATTTGATTTTTTTAAGTTATTAAGTCAAAATTTTAAACACAAAATTATAGTATATTATTTCTAACAACACATATGTTGCTACACACCCATATAGAGTCACGCTCCGCATGCAAGCAGGCACACACACACACACATTATAGTCTTTTCTGATTTAATTGTTTATTTACAATTGCCCTAAATTAATAGATGGAAAGGAAAGAAGAAATTATATGTTAAATATGGTTTGTAATATAAATATTACATTAAGACCAATAATCAAAGTGACAGAATTTGTATTTTCTATTTTGCTGTATATAAATGGATTGTTGAGGCATATGAAAACAATTCTTATTTCCATTATAAATGTGAAGATATTATCACTAACTGGAAAATCTCATACATAATATACAATTTATTCGAAGTGTATTCTATTTGTGTGATGGAGTAGAATAAAAGAAATATATTATTTATTCAAATGATAAATAACGAGGTAAACACACAAACTACTAAATTCGTCATAAATATTAATGAATTTATTGCTGGTGTCTTGTTGTTAACTTGCGCTTAACGCTGAGATAGCTCGAATTTCATTATCGATTTCAGCATTTCGGAGATTTCTATCATGTGTTAGACTGTCTACGAACTGAAATCACTGCTCTTGTTAACTGAATATAATCTGCGGGACTAATTTCGAATTTATTCTGATTTATCTAGCGGAAAATAAGTTATTTCTATTCTTTTATTTGTAATAAGATATAGAATTATACCTTTTTTTACTTCATTATAATAGTGATTGATTGTCTTTAATTACAATTATGAACTTGTGCCATAACTAAGGATTCATAGGCACCCTCTTTGAAGCTTAATAACTCCTGTGTTTTTTACAGAAAATTTCTGAAATTTTGAATGAAGGTTTGTTTATTATGTAGTTTGATGATATTAAAATTTGGTGATTAAAGATCGAGGGGATGGAGAGATAATGGGTGTCGTGTGTATCTCCAATAGGGTCGGACTTATTGACGATTTTACTGGTTATTGGCATTTACAATTTTAAGAGGAGGAACCAAGAATTAAATCTTGTACAGGGTACATGAAAAAGCTAGCAAATAAATTAAAGTAAATCAAATTATATGTTAATGTTTTTAAATCATTAATGCTTTTGACATTTCATAAGCATTATTGATTTGTTCAGTTACAATTACAAATAAATTTATATGCTATCTCTTCCTTGTATGCGTGATTTCTTTTTTTATTTTTGTTGTTCTAGATACCATTGATTTACTAATTGATATTTTTACTTTAATATATAAAAAGTTAACATTAGTATAACAACAATGTTTGTTTATATCAGTAAATACAAACATTATCATTGATTTTTAATTGCTTATAACTTATATTAAAAGATTATCTTTACCATATTATAATATTAAAATAAATTATTTTAAAATTTTATATGTAAATTGATCATTTTAATTTAACCATTTGCATATATTCTGTTAGACTATTTTAAGTACATTAATTGCACGTTGAAATGATAAGATTTTAAAATATTTTAGGTATTTTCTTAAATTTTTATCCATATTTAAATAATTTAGCTATTTGTACAGGTACGAAAACAGAAAGATTTAATTAAATTTAATGTTTGTTTTGCATGCAAAGTTACATAAAATTTAATTTTATTTGCATATTTGGAGGAATTTATAGATAAACTGTTCAAAACCTTTTAATTATTTAATAATTTATCCTGCTAAACATTGATTTTTTTATCTAGAAAAGTATATTTAATATACAGTACATAAAGTATATGTCATTAAAGTTTGTTACCGCTATTAAACAATAAGCAAATAATTCAACGATAATGTTTAGGAAAAATCAATTAAATATTTTGATAAAAATTCGTTTAATCTCTAAATTATATTAAGATATTACCATTAAAGTTGATTAGAATTTGTTATTTAAGATTATTAAAAATATTTCATTTATTTTAACGAATTGAAGATAGAAAATTAATAAACATTAGGAACCAGTGTAAGCAATCGATTCAATAAGAGATAATCAGTCGACCCCCCTATAACACTGTTGATTATTCCGTTTTATATGAATTCCATGTTGTACGAGTTACTTAGATTTTGCAAATACATGAGCCGTTCACAGCCCGGAACACGTATTTGTAAAATCTAAGTGATTCGTACAACGTGGAATTCATATAAAACGGAATAATCGACAGTGTTATAGGGGGTCGACTGTATTAATAATATTTGAACTTGTTCCTTATAATAAATCGAATACTCTTGACGTTCGGTTTTAAATTTCTATAAGTAAGAAATGTAATACATTTCTGATTAGTTTCAGATGTTTATTGAACTCGACAAGTCATTCATAAATTTTCTTTTTTTTTTCCTATAGAATCAGTACAGATGGCTTTATGAAGTTGGATGCGCTTTGATATCATATAANAAAAAAAAAAAAAAAAAAAATGTGATGAATGGACCTTTCAAATTCGACATTTACCACCGACGGTTTTATATATTGTGAACATAAAAACGCTTTTATGCAAGCAACCTGCCAGACACGGAAGGAATTACTTTATTCTGCATTTTATGAAATAATCTTCAAATGGAAAAAATAAATGCCTAGAATATAAATCAATAGAGATATTGCGGCCGAAGTTTTCACCTCTCAAACGTGAACGTCGAACGTCGAGCGCCGCTTACTTAAGCGGCGCTCGACGTTCGACGTTCACGTTTTACAGATGAAAACTTCGGCCGCAATATCTCTAATATCTCGAAATTTATAATAATAATTCACTTAAAAATGCCTTTAATTATCCGTCCTTTCATTCTTTATATAGATTTATTTTATTATTATTTTTTTCTTTTTTAAACGTTTGTATATAAATATATATATATAGCCTATATATAAAGATGTGTACATTTTAACTATTGAATATATTTTTTACCGAATGATATTTGTATAAGGGGGAAAACGGACTGTAAATATGTAGGCATAATATGTATTATATTGTGAAGGATTTTTTTATTTCTTCTGAAAGACATTAATTGCTTTTTAAAAAGGAAAAAAAAAAAGAAGTGTATCACAGTTTTATATGGCCGTATTGCTTTGTTGTCAATGTAAATTTTAATTTTTTTTACATGTAAATTCACATTTTTTCTTAATAAAAGTATGTATAAAAATATCTTGTGTTACCTTTAATATTTTATGCGTAAATTCGCATTATTATTATTATTATTAAGGAATGTCAGATGTAGTTCATCTTACAAAATTTTCAAAAAAAAATGGTACGAAATGACACGCTAATGGGTGGAAACGTGACTGATGCATATAGGTCATACGTGACACTATCACGAATTACGAAGATCAATGAAACTAGGAAGAATGTTGATGTAGGTCTAGACGAATTACGGTAATAAAAACATTGGGATTAATGCAATGTTACAAGAGCTTGTACGAAAAAATATATATATATATTTTAAATTTTATTATATAATATATTTTCCGATATACGTGATTTACATAAACTTTATAGCTTATAAACGAAGCATAATTAGATATAATATTAAATATTTACATTCAGTTATTTATTTATAAATTAACGTTAGAGTTAAGTCGATGAGTGTAAATTATACACTGACGTTCGTTAAATCGATGACTTATTGTACAGTTTTAACTATGTAATATAAAAATTATTAAACTAAATATGGTATTTACATAATGAATACAATATTATTAATATTATATACTTTTTTGTAAAATAATATATTTGATTTAAATTACAAAAAAAAAGTCAAGGAAATTCTTGAAATGCAACTCTAGAATACTGTATTTAGCACGTTAATATCCTTCCTGATGAGAATTTAAACTGTATCTAAATCAAAAATTATTAAAGAAAAATGAATTAGTTATGTATAATCAAGTATAATATATTATGATACAAGTATATTAAAAAAAAATTATAGGATTCTATGAAAATACATTACAAGTTATGTTTCGATAGAAACACAAGTCGTAATGTGTTAGGATAAATAAGAAACAGTACGTTTATATTTTTATTATCAAACTTGGTGAAGTTTTTTTTTTCCTATATAACTCGATTTTTGTTACCATAGTTACAAAACAGCAAACAAGAACCGAAAAGGTAGATGTTGTTTAATATAAATTCTGTCAATGGTTACGAACCATGGCAGAATTGCAAACGAAACACAAAGACCGTACGTAAACCATGATTAAATCTATTTCTAATTTGCATGGAATCATTTTATTATACGTTTTTTGGAATATAATTTATGGCACCGAAGAGAATCCAGTTAAAGAAGAAAGTGAGTAACAAGTTAAAAAGAAAAAAAAAAATTTTTTTTTCAAAATATATGCATAAATTTTATTAATTTACTTATCTATGATTAATTAACTAATAATTTATTTTTAAAATTGTTGTTAACTATACATATTTAATCTCCTTTTCTTGTAATACTTAAATTAAACCAGTTAATTTGAATAATAAGAAAAAAAAAAGGTATAAAATCATTTTTCTTAAGTAATTTCCTTACAAAAAAAAAAACAAAAATTTAATGTTTGCATATTTTATGATGAACAATTCAATTCTGAATGTAATTAAAGCATTTCAAATTGGGAATTACTTTAATTACAATAAAACTTAATGCAAATAACGATCATTGTATTACAGCTGTGTTAATATTGATAAACTACTAACAATAATCACTTTCTTAAGACTCTAATTAATTGGGATTTATTAAAACTTATTTAAAGAATCTCGTACGGTGATTTATTCTTTAAATTTTTTAACCATTGTCAGAATTTATTTAAAAAAAACATGAGAAATTATTCTATAATGATGACATATCCATAAAGGGTTACACTTTTGCATGCTTACAGATACAATCTAACCAGTCGCTATGGTTAGATTTTAAATTATTTAAACGTATGTATGTCTATACGATTAAAATTTTCCGACTGGAAAAAATATATAGAAGTTTCATTAAATATTTAATATTGAAATTTTTATATAAGTTTTACATTAATACATATTTAAGTAATCAAATAACAAAGGAACAGGCGGATTTTTTATCAAGATATAAGGATTTTTGTGGTGCGTAAGAAAATATGGAAGGAAAATCATTAATGCTTCAATTTTCTAGTTCCATCATCTTTAGTTTTTTTCCCCACCGAACAATTATACATTATATATTAAATATATAATTTATACAGCGTTTTTTATATGGTCCATTTCTCATTATAGGTTCTCTAGTTAGGCCACGTTAGTTACTTCTATAATAGGTTTGTTATGTAAAGAATCGCATTAGGATAGTGGTATTAGATACAAGAGCTTCACGCTGACACGGATTGACAGTAATATTCGAGTTTAATAAAACAATAAAGCTATGTTTACAATAGAGATATATAGTCTAGATAGAGATGGTTCTGTCTTTAATCGTGTGTAGTGAGGGTTCGTAATTGTGGTAAGGTTACTCTCCTTCTTGAATGATTGTCCTCAAATTACAGTAAATGTGTTTTTATTCCCTTTCGGAGTGAAGAAAAGCAATTAGAATGATCATATTATGGCGAAGTTACATTAACAAATCATACTGACTTGGCTACTTATTCACTAGTCTTTATGTTAAGTGGTATATTTACAACCTGGAAACAGACTGTTGTTTACTTTTAATATAACATAAATTCTGAAAATATTTATGAGAATTGAACATTAAGTTGGTTTGGTGTATTCGTATTGTCTTGGCACATATTTTCGGGCAAACTTGGCCTGGTTATATTTGAGTGTATGGAATATACGACTCGTCAATAACTGGACTTGTTAAGTTAAACCAATTGAAATAATATAATTAAAATGTAAGAAGTAAGTCTATGTTACCATGATACTGGCCTTTGCTACCGGTAATGTAATTTGATATAACTGGATTAAATTCCTATATTTAAGCAGTTTTTCGAATATAAAATGAGCTTAAATGATTAAAAGTTGCTTCAGTTTCTATACATTTCGCGTGATTAGTTTTTTTTTTTTTTTTCCTGCTATAATTTTAAACTTGGCCATCTTATCCAAATTCTAACCAGGTTTATCATGAAAATCAGAATGAAAACTAAAGCAATACCAAGAAATGTCCTTCAAAATACGTGACGGTTTCAACTCATTTTGATATTGATTGTCAAACGCTTAGGTAACTAGGTTTTACCTCATTCATCTTATTATTAATTAATATACATGGTAAATATATATATTTATATATATTTGTTGTTACATTTTGTAGTAAACAAACTAAAAATGTTCTATTTAAATGTTTACGTAATGACATTACTTTGATAAAATGACTATTAAGGAACGAAATTGATTACTATAACTTTATATTTGACATTTTACAAAGTGATTAGATAAAAAATGATATTGTGATTTCATTATTTATCTATCTATCTATACTATTACAAGTACAATATCATTGTATAATAGTAAAATCGTTATCAAACCTACAAATGGCTTGAAATACTGCCAAATCTGGCAGCATGCTCTCACCTCATTATAATTTATGTACTGTACTTAAAGATGTTATATACCAGGAGTGACCGAACCTTGTCACGATACGAGTCATATATCGCCTATCAGAAAATAAGCGAGAGTTGTATTTTATATTAATACAGTATATATAACTGTCTGAACAGAGTCTAACTTGTTTAAAATTCAGTTCATACCCTGGTAGGCTTTATCTGTCCTTTTGTATTGATGCAATACTTTATTCTATAATCTAGACTTTATCTGTAGACAAATAAGTAAAATTACCTTCATAATTTATAATAAATCTTTTATTATTATCATTAAATTTAATGTAGTAAAAGAAAACATTTAAAGCTACTATATAAACAGTTAAAAATGTAATGCAGTTATAATGTTAGAATAAAATTTACTTTAGTATTATTTTTTTGCCATTAATTTCTTGAAAAAAAAATAATAAGTTTTTTTGTTGTTGTTGTTGTTAATAAAAATTAAATATGATTATATTTTTAAGATAATTAAATTGGTTTTCGTTTTAGTGTGCGACATTAAGGAGACTCCGTATAAACTAAATTGCTATTGGATACCATTAAAGAAAAGAACGTGGAACGAAGCCGTTAAATTTTGTACAAGAAAGGGAGGAATATTATCTGATCTTATTGATAACGAAGATCTAGAATTCTTCACGGCTTTTCTCTCATCATCTTCGATAACTAACGTTTGGGTACATTTAGATCTATCTAAATTCGGTAAATGATATATAATGATTTTATACCATTATGATATATTAATTAGAATTTATAATGATAGTCACTAACTATATAAACAGTTGTTTTAATTACATACAATGCCGTAATTAGGTAAACAATGGGTGTACAGGTAAAGAGGGGACTCGAAATGGAACTGACAAATACACTTTAATAATGTTTTCGTTTGTACATGTGAATGCTTTGATTGTAATACGTGGAGAAATTTGGACATTGATCAATTCATGATAGTCAGGGGCGGATCTAGGTTATTTGGGGCTTAGGGCCCCATTTTTAACAAACCTAACCTATTAACTGTTTTTTACTATAAGATAAGGGCTCATTGTTAATGAAAAAGTATTAAAAATTTATGATAATAATTTAATTTTTGTGGGTCCATGACACTTGGATGCCCAGGGCTTAAGCCCTATCTATTGATAGATCCGCCTCTAATGGTCTGTGGGATCCAAATCGTGAGTTTAATGGCCCTTGAAGTCAGAAAGGTTGGCGACAGTGTCTATAGAAACAAAAAATTTGACTAGATTAAAATAACAGTTATGTTTTCATTTCATTCTTATTATTTAACACTTTTTATATTCTAAAAAATCCAGCAACGAGTTGCTTAACTTTCCCGTCAACATATAAAACTGCATGTGGTTCCATCTGTTACAATATTTTATTATTAAAAACTTTTTACATTTTTAATTATCATAAAATGGCAAAAGGTTTAATTTTTAGGGTAGGGATGAGTTTTATAAAAAAAAAAAAGTTGTAAATGCTAATAACCAGTAAAATCCGACCCTACTGAAGATATACACGATTTCATTTATCTCCCTACTCCCTCGACCTTTAACCACCAAAATTTAATAGCATCAATCCCTTAATACACAAACCTCCCTGCAAAATTTCAGAAATTTTCCACAAAAAGCACAGGAGTTATTAAGCTTCAAATATGAACAAAATCATGCTTCCCCCCCTAAACACACACTAACATCCATACATACAGGGGGGAAAAAAAGAAGAAATCCTCGAATTTTCTGCATTTAATTGATCAAAAACAAGTGAAAAAGTTAAATTAAACTTGTTGACTTTGACAATAGTTGAATTAATCTTCATAAAAATCGAATCATATTCGTTCTGTTTAATACAATTGATTACACAAGGCAAACATTATAATGAATCAACAGAAAAGTAGTTAGATTAGTTAAAAGTTTTAATTAACATATTTAAACAACAATTGTAATTAGTATTTAACTATATTGAAAATAGTATAATTACATTAATAGTTAATTATTACCCTTCTGATTACAATAATAAATCAATGTCAATTATTTTTACAGATGCCAAAATTAATCCGAAATGTTGGAAAAACGAAAGTATTGTTATACCAGCAGCAGCACTTTGTTGTTCTTATAAAATTGAAAATCGTAGATATTTAGGACAATTTTCTATTTTTAATTGTACAGATAAGAAAAATTTTGCCTGCAAATTGCCAAGTAATATAATAAATTATTTATTTTCTTTAATTAAATATCATTATTTTATTTACTTTCTGTCTTTTTTTTTTTTTTTAATCCCAGAAGTACGAGTAAGTCGTATTGAATCACAAAGAAGTGTAGTTAGACATGTCAGACAAGTTCCAGACGAAGAAGAATACAATGATGTAAATAATAAATGCCATTTAATTTAATTATTTTCTTAAATTATATATATATTAAATATATTATTTTTAGATTGTGAAGTCTGAAAAAGAATATCCTATGTTAGTATTTCGTGTAATCGCATGCTGCACATTAATTCTTTTAGTTGGGATAACTGTCATCATTTACATAACTACTAAGTATTGTTAAGCTCTTTATTAGAATACAAAATTATATAATTCTTTATAAAATCTACGTTTTATATAATAATATATATAAATTATAGGATGTTTTTCAACGAATGCTTAGCTCACGTCTCTTCTGAATTTGCTCTTTTAGGAGCTTATACGTGTATTTTAATAACAACATGTGAATCTTATTATATTTCTTATGTATGTATTCATTTTATTTATACGTTTATTATAATTTTACACATATCTATTTACAAATATTTCTTTTTTTTTACAGTCATTATGTCTAGCAATATCCATTTTCTTACAATTCTTCTTCTTAGTTGTTTTTACATGTCATTTATTAGAGATTATCGTTATATCGAGATTGTTATTGTCCTGGTTTCCATATATATTCATTAATAGGTGTCCACTGTTAACTATAGGATGGGGTGAGTTTAGTAATTATAATTCTTACTTTAATAAATTATTATTTTAAATATAATTTTATAAATTTTCTAGGTTTACCAGCGGCTATTACAATACTAACAGTAATTGTGGCCCATGATAATTATATTACTTCTAGTGATAAGTAAATTTATTTATATAATAATTTATTATATTGTATTATTGTATAAATTATATTTTAAGATATTATTTTAATTTTTTTATTATTATTGTGACATTCAAAAATCTCTTCCAGTTGTTGGATGAACGTTGATAACGGTATTAAATGGGTAACAATCATCCCCATAGGAATATGTGTAGGAGTTCATATCTTATTGTTATTAATGGTATTAGTCGTAAAAGATATTCCTTCAAACGTCAGACGACAAGATGTAAAAAGAGCGAGGTATTTTATTTATTTAATTATATTCTTATTGATACTTATTGTCGAGAAGTCAGGTTTATATACAGTAGACCCCCTATAACACTGGAGATAATTCCGTGTTATATGAATTCCATGTTGTACGAGTCACTTAGATTTTACAAATACGTAAGCCGTTCACAGTCCGGCACACGTATTTGTAAAATCTAAGTGACTCGTACAACACGGAATTCATATAACACGGAATTATCTCCAGTGTTATAGGGGAGTCTATTGTAATTATCAAGTGTTTCATATAAGTTTCTAATGAATAATCATCATCAATTTGTTTATTCGTCTTAATTTATAGTATTATTTGTATTAATGTTTTAGAAATGCACTTTCTGCTCGCTGGGCTTCGGCTATCATTATCATATTTCTAACTCTGGTTTGGTCTACAGGATTAATGGCTACTAATAGAAACAGTGAAGCATTTTTTGGAGTTTTCTGCGTGATAACTATTATACTGGGAGCTATGGTTCTTATTCTAAGAATATCTACCGAAGCAGAGGTAATTTACTAGTCTATACTTTCCTTACAGGAGATCAATAATCTATTACATAGATATTAAATACTTTCTAAAAGAAACTATTTAGTGTCTGTATTTTTAATGATTTAAAATACCATTAAAATATAATAATCATTTATACAGATTTAAATTTGATGCCTAATTATATTTATACCAAATACATTGAATGGTTCTATTAGGATTTTCATTATCGTTGGATATTTATTATTAAACTAAATACAGTTTCTTTTTTTCGATTGCTGTTTTATAGATTACACAGATATATTATTAATCCTATAACACTTTTACATTAAATCTTACTAAATTGCTTGTTATTAATTTTAAGTTAAATCCTATATAAATATTATTGATTCAATTTTATATAGTAACAAATAACCAATAAATATGTGTTTATACATATATCGATTAACCATAAATATACAGATGATATCTCTAGATAACTTTCTATAATCAATACTATTAAAAAACATATATAAAAGTTATTTATAGGTAATATTTATCCTTGTTTGTTCATTCAAAGTTTAATTTTAATTATATTTATATAATGTTTAAGAAAAAAGTATTTAGTGTATATTTTACAGCTGTTTTTTTTTATTATTGTGTAATATTATTATATAGGTTCGAAAGCGAATTACTTCAGCATTTACTTCTTCTCCAGTATTAGTGACTCAACAACCCCTTTGGATATCAACCTCATTCGATAGCGAAAGTCATTCGGTTCATAATCATATGCCAAAAACACCTGTTCGAAATTCTCCACACCTCACAACTCGAACAAATTATTTTTCATAATATACTACGAGACACTAGACGATCAATTGTATAACTAAATAAACAATATATTGTTTTTAATTATACTACTGTAAATTCTATTTTTGTTAATGTTTTTCTCCTAGAATTTACGTGGATATGAAATAAGGATATAAATATTTTATATATAAAATTTAAAATAAAATAATAGAAAATTTACATATGAAAAATTGTTAATAAATTAATTGCCATTTGAACAAAAATTAA
Organism: Centruroides sculpturatus; assembly: GCF_000671375.1. Taxonomy (NCBI): domain Eukaryota; kingdom Metazoa; phylum Arthropoda; class Arachnida; order Scorpiones; family Buthidae; genus Centruroides; species Centruroides sculpturatus. The sequence continues at coordinate 248,006 of NW_019385019.1, read as the reverse complement.
ATTATAAAATGTGATAAATAATAAATGATTTTTAAGCTATTTAAAAATAAATATGACTCATATTTAAATTAAATATTGCATTAAAAGAATGTTTATTTAATTTACAAATGAAACATTTCCTTATTCTTATGACAAAATTATTGTCTATTCTTTTTTTTGTTTTCTAAATAAATACAATACTTTTAAATATGTTTTAATGTTAAAAGGAAAATATATATATATATATTTATATAAATTTAATATTTTCCTTTTTCTTTTTCTGTAATGAAATTATTTAATAAAGTACATTTACTTATTAGTAAAGTAATTTACGTTATATACGAATGTAACAAATTAAAAGCTACAGATAATTTTAATTAAAATTATATTTAAATAAATTTGAAAAATAGGAATGTAAAGAAAATTAAATGATATAAATATTTGTAATTTTTTTTTAATTTCAGGTTGAATGGTATTAGATACAAGAGCTTCACGCTGACACGGATTGACAGTAATATTCGAGTTTAATAAAACAATAAAGCTATGTTTACAATAGAGATATATAGTCTAGATAGAGATGNTATATATATATAGTGTTTTCTCGAATAAAATTATTTATAGATGATCCCACACCTTAAATAGGTAATTGATGTTTAGACTTGTTCTTCTTCCCTCTCTTAAAAATTCACTAAAAAAAATATAAAAATAAAATTTAATAAATCATTCAAATATTATAAAAATATAAAAAAAAAAAAGTTTTTAATATACATACAAAAAGATCTATCATGTATTGTATTACAAATACCAAAATGACTCCGAATAGAAAAGATAATATGTAACCGGTATAAGGAGGGATGATTGATGCTCTACGTTTGGTCATAAATCTGATATAATCGATTTTGGCATCTGAGTATGGCGGATAACGAGCTCTGTAACATAAAACTTAGCGTTATATATTAATATTTCTATTTATTTTATCGTTATAAAGCAGTTGCTTTAGCTTGATTGAATCAATCTCCATCTTTTAACGTACAGATTAAATATTAATTATATTACTTACTCGGACATTTTTTCTCCAACGTAATTATAATTTCTTTCTAAAACAGCTTTTTGATGCGAGAATGTATCGAATGAGAATTTGCCATGATACCTTCTATTGTAATTATCAAGTGTTTCATATAAGTTTCTAATGAATAATCATCATCAATTTGTTTATTCGTCTTAATTTATAGTATTATTTGTATTAATGTTTTAGAAATGCACTTTCTGCTCGCTGGGCTTCGGCTATCATTATCATATTTCTAACTCTGGTTTGGTCTACAGGATTAATGGCTACTAATAGAAACAGTGAAGCATTTTTTGGAGTTTTCTGCGTGATAACTATTATACTGGGAGCTATGGTTCTTATTCTAAGAATATCTACCGAAGCAGAGGTAATTTACTAGTCTATACTTTCCTTACAGGAGATCAATAATCTATTACATAGATATTAAATACTTTCTAAAAGAAACTATTTAGTGTCTGTATTTTTAATGATTTAAAATACCATTAAAATATAATAATCATTTATACAGATTTAAATTTGATGCCTAATTATATTTATACCAAATACATTGAATGGTTCTATTAGGATTTTCATTATCGTTGGATATTTATTATTAAACTAAATACAGTTTCTTTTTTTCGATTGCTGTTTTATAGATTACACAGATATATTATTAATCCTATAACACTTTTACATTAAATCTTACTNTTCTGTGGTAATAAATTATTATATATTATTACCTCCTCCTTCATAATTGGATCGGATGCATTAACATTAGTAAGGATTGTTGGATATATAAATCTTTCCTCTTCGACAATTCTTCCACCGATTGCTACATTATTTCCCGATAATTTTAACAATCTAATTAATCTCCTGTAATATTAATAAATTATTTAATATATTTTATTTCATTGCTTATCATTTGAATAAGAAAATGAGAATAAAAAACAATTTTCTAATTACTTACTGAAATTGTTTATCGTTAACAATTCTTGCAAGATCTGGAGAAGATTTGGGATCTTCTCCATAAAATTCTTTTAAAAGTTTTTTTGCTGAATTAACGAATTTCTCTTGAATTTCAGGAGTACATAACAAGTAATCTGGAGCTACACAAGTCTGTCCTAAATTAGTACATTTACCCCATAATAAACGTTTGCAACTAATTTCGAAATCAACAGAATTGTCGAGATATACCGGACTATATAAGAAATATCGGAATTATAATAATATTATTATAAAAATTTTAAGATAAAAAATTTCACATTTTATTACCTTTTTCCTCCTAATTCTAAAGTGACAGGTGTCAAATATTTATTGGCTGCTTCTCTGACAATTTGGCCAGTATTCATGGAACCGGTGAAAAATATGTAATCAAATCTTTCTTTTAATAATTCATTACATTCATTTACACCTCCAGTAACAACGTGATAACAGTCCTAGCAATAAAAGACATTATAAAAATCTCTTAAATCATCAATAATAATAATCTTTAAGATTATTCCTCACCTGATCCAAGTAACGAGGAATAAGTTCTGAAAAAAGATTCGAAGTGGCCGAAGCAACTTCTGAAGGTTTCAAAATAACGCAATTTCCGGCAGTTATGGCTCCTACCATAGGCCCAATACTTAATGTAACAGGATAATTCCAAGCACCCATTACCAATACAACTCCGTACGGTTGTTTTACGATGTAAGTCTTATCAAAGAGGGTGACAAGAGATTTCTCTGCCTGAAAATGTTATTTAATAATTGAAAAAGTATTTAAAATTATTTTAAGCACAGTTTTTCTTTCAATATAGCACAAAAATATAAATTTCCACTGGTGTTCTTCTTTTGTGTTTATGTGTCCTTCCTTAATCCCGAGATGAAGTTAGATACACAAAAGTCTAGATTAAATATAGAAAGATTAGGGGCTGGAGACCTCCCGATTAACTATATACGAACTTCTAATCCAAACCGAAAGTCACGTTATTTTAATTCAAAATTTTATCCAGAACGAATAGTTAGATAGATAACCGGCATAACTCTACTGTTATCAGGAAAAGTATGATGTACAGGGGCAAGGTACTATTAAAATAGAGAGCGTATTTCGAATTAAATAAATTAAAAATTGTAGACCAACATAATACATGTTCTTTTCGTACCTAAGAATAACACAAGTCGCCAGGCTATTGTATGATCATTTAATAAAAGCTAAAAGAAAAAGTGATAAGTCACAAATGACTTAGTTTCTACTTTAGATTTCTCACTTAAAGTTATCGCGAAAAATACACTCGCTTGTATTTCAATGGTTGTACTGAAGTCCTAGAAAACGCTTATGTAAGAGACAAGATTTTCATGCATTTTTCTTATAATACAAGCAAACGAATGGCATCAATTACTTTGAAAAATCGCTGTTAGAATACCTATAATTATATGCGTGTGTCTACACTAGCTAACTTATATACACACAAACACACATGCACCCGTAATTAATTATATGCGTGTGTGCGTGTATATGTGCTTGTGTGTGTAAATTAGTTGTTTCTACTAAGTAAAAAATGATGTTATACTAGATTACACTTAATTTGTATCAAACTGTTTCATACTATATTCTCGTTTGTGTTGCTTTATAGTTTTAATAAAATCTAAATTAATTTAGAAATGAATAGTTTTGAAATTAGTTGGACAGGTTATAACATTTTCAATCAAATTAATCTGAGTGTTTTAATGACTTTTTAGAGGATATCGAGTCAAATAATATACAGGCATCCAACTAAAGTTAGAATAGATTTTACTTAAGAATAATTGGTTATTTAGATATAAACTATTTTTAAAAACTGAAAATACATACTGTTTACTATAGAATTCGACAAAACTCAGCTTTACTATTTGGAAATACCAAGCTGAAATACAGTCAATTAGTATGGATAATAGTAACTACGCTGCTTTGACACAATGGACATATGACACTAAAGTTAAGATTTCTTGGAACAATCCTGAGAAGATTCTGCTAGAGCAGGTTTCTACACATTTTAAATTATAAATTTTCGTCTATAAACAAGCATTCACTATTATCAGGACTTATTATACTGGCTTAACAGACAATACAGTGTTTCACAGAAAACAATTTTTATTTAATATACCTGTCAGGTATATTAAATAAAAATTGTTTTTTGTGAAACACTGTATTGTCTGTTAAGCCAGTATAATAAGTCCTGATATACCTGTCAGGTATATTAAATATTAAATAAAAATTGTTTTCTGTGAAACGCTGTATTGTCTGTTAAGCCAGTATAATAAGTCCTGATATACCTGTCAGGTATATTAAATATTAAATAAAAATTGTTTTCTGTGAAACGCTGTATTGTCTGTTAAGCCAGTATAATAAGTCCTGATAATAGTGAATGCTTGTTTATAGACGAAAATTTATAATATAGTAAGAAAAGGACATTGAATCATTTTAATTCTACACATTTTCTCTGAATATACCAACGTAATTAATGCCATTCAATTAGAGATTTTTATAGTATTTAAAAGGGTTTATTTAAAAAACGTGCGTATCTTCCGTGTTTATTTGAAGTCCCAGAGTTTTTTCATAAACGAGGAAATACGACATATTTAACGTGGATTGTCAATAAATTGTAAAACTCTGCTTGATTATTAATAATTAAAAGAAAAAAATCTAATCTACGTCGCTCAATTCTGAGATTCAAATGTATTGTGTTCTTTGATAGCTTAAGATGCTGGAAACATTTAAAAATATGAAAACTTTCTAAAGTATTAAATGGTTTCGTATTTTTTTTTCTCATGGAAGCTTTTGCAAACTGACAATAAATCCTTGAACGTATGTCAGTCTGTGAGGAGTAACAATATGTTAATCACAGACTGGCATTGGTTCAAGGGTAACAACTTTCTATAGCATTATTTTAGAATTCGTAAAGAAACCGTATTTAAAAAATGGTTCCAGTAAACAGGTAATTAGTGAGTGATGTAACTTTTAATTGATAAAAAATCAATGTTACAAACGAACAACAATCAATTGACATCGTTTTTGAATTGGTCAAACAGGTGGGGTGGCCAACATCACAGGAAGTTAATAAATTTAGGTCAAAGTTATTTATATAAGACATTTATTTTTCAACAGTCTTAAACAGAACTTTCTTGATTTTGATGTAAGCAATATTTGTTCGATATATATATATATATATTAATAAACTTGTTTTGAAGAACTTATAGTTAGTAGAAGAGAAATATGGAAGAAACTAACCATACTTACAGGGCCTCTTCTTTATGAAGCAGTCAAGTAATTTAAGAATGACCCCGTGAGGTCAATGAAACACAAGATTGATATAAGGAACACGCTTATTGTTATTATTGTTAAATTGTTAATGTTTTAAGTGTATAATTATTCATTTTAAAAGTAATTTTTACTATTTCTATTNTAAGATAATAGAAAGTTTCAATTAAATTTTATAGAGTAGAATCATCTTAAAGGCTAATAAAAAGTAATATTATACTCTGTATTGGTGTATAAGTATGGTAACGTATGAAACAGTCATTTGAAAAGAGTAAGAAAAGAAAACTATTAGCATTAAAGATAGATTTCTTAAGGAGCAGTTGTAGGAAGTCAAGGTTATAGAACATTAGAAATGACAGATGATGGGATTGACAGAATAATAACCGATAAAATAGAAAAGAAACAATTTATATAGTATACGGCTACATGGAATGAATGTAACAAGTTAGATGAGTTCCTCCTAAGAGACAAAAAGAGAAGATAGACTTAGAAGTTGGATGCTAGGAATATACAAAACAACGAAAGTAAGAGATTTAAAAGACGATGTAGCTATTCATTATACGAAAACAATCAATAAACATAATCTAAAGTATTTAATTTTGTTTAATTTTAATTTAATATTTAATTATTTCTATAATAATATCATTTCAGAAACAGATCTTCAACATTAGAAATGCTATTTTCCTGGAGAATAGCCTACTTACTTAATAAATGACCTCAATATTTTAAATAAAAATAAATGAATTAATTTTCATATAAAATATTAGAAAATTATATCTTATTATTTTTTCTTTTTATACGATAGAATAGTTCTTTTTACGCATGTAAATTATTCTGTCTTATTTAATTTAATAATGTAGAAAATAAAAATCGTGCTTTATTTTACAGTTTAATTAGCTGATTTGTAAACGTGACTTAAATATTTGACTTTTATAAGATAAATAATTTTATAAACATTTTTTGACAATGATTAATTGCTCTATTTGATTCTTATTTCAAAATATAATAACATTTAAGTGGAAAAATAACATTTGAAATAGTATTAGAGCACTCAAACGTAATGAACAATACTACTAAATCTGTTTTACATAAGGATATTTGATTGTTATACACAGAGAGAGAGAGAGAAAGAATAGCAAAAATAGAAAAAAGGCTCGAAATAATGATTCTTATTTACATAAAATATGTATAAAACATAATTTTAGGTCATAAAACTTAGCTTTTAAAGTAATTTACTTGCAAATTGCGTACGAATCTGACACCAAAACATTCACTTGAATACACACTGTAATTTAAAAAAGTTGAATTCATCGAGGAAAAGTACACGAATATTATTAAATCTATAAATTTATCAATTTAAAATTTAGCAAAGAAAATGAGAAAATTGAATAAGTAAATTTAAATACTTTTCATTACATTAAAAATTCAATTACTAATTTACAAAAACAAATGACATGTTTAGGGTAAGACCATTTTAATAATGAACTAAGCTATCAATTCGAACAAATAAAAGCAATTTATTCAGAGTAATTTTCCTGGTATTAGTGTAGATGTTTATTCCCTAACTTAACGTAAATAATATTTAATTTTCTATTATTCAAGGGCATCATAGATGTGCCAATAAAAGTTTTACGTCATCTCTGATAACTACACAAAACTTTATTTTTTATATGACTATATTCATGGTTAAATAATCATATAAAAAGTAAATTACATCTTGATTTAAATTAAGAAATAAACACGAAATAATCTTAAACTTTTTAAGGATCTTTTTGCATAAAAAGTCACCCTAATACTATTTAATTTGTTCTGGCACGTGGTTGACCTAAGGATATTTATTATTTATTTATTTATTTATTTATTTATTCAGCATTCCTCAGCTGCGCTGATTCGAATCTAGAACTTAAACGAATAATAATTAATTATCATGTAATAGTGTGTAAATTATTGTTTATTGTTTTGTTATGTAAATACTTCAATATTATAAAACTTTTATAAAAGTCAATATACATATAAAATCTACCTGTATTTCCTGTTCTTAAATATAAATACATGCAAAAATAACAACAACAGTATTATGCTTTGACAATATTTTGATAACTTCAGTGTTGACACTAAATTGTTTGTTAAATTGTAAAGAAATAATGACGGCGTTATAGTTTCATGGGGCCTTGGCAAATTTGAATTAGGGGGCCTCGTGTAACAGTATCGATTTCAAACATTTTTTTCGAGGAATTTTTGGGGGAATCTCCCTGTATCCGACCTCTAGCAGGTTAAATTCTGCGCTGCCCCTAACAGGCAATCTAGGCACATCAAATATGGCCCAAATTTAAATTTCGATAACTTTACTACAATAATGAGTTTATAATGGATTGATTCGAGACTTCCTGTTGATGGAGGCCTCAGGCAATTGCCTTTTTTTTGTCCACTGTATAATGAATAATTTGTATGTAAAATACAGTCGACCTCCCTGTTGATTTTTCCGTTTTATATGAATTCCATGTTGTACGAGTCACTTGGATTTTACAAATACGTGAACCGTTCACAGCCCGGCACACGTATTTGTAAAATCTAAGTGACTCGTACAACAAGGAATTCATATAACACGGAATAATCAACAGTGTTATAGGGAGGTCGACTTGTAGTTAGTTTCAGTAAGATAATAGAAAGTTTCAATTAAATTTTATAGAGTAGAATCATCTTAAAGGCTAATAAAAAGTAATATTATACTCTGTATTGGTGTATAAGTATGGTAACGTATGAAACAGTCATTTGAAAAGAGTAAGAAAAGAAAACTATTAGCATTAAAGATAGATTTCTTAAGGAGCAGTTGTAGGAAGTCAAGGTTATAGAACATTAGAAATGACAGATGATGGGATTGACAGAATAATAACCGATAAAACAGAAAAGAAACAATTTATATAGTATACGGCTACATGGAATGAATGTAACAAGTTAGATGAGTTCCTCCTAAGAGACAAAAAGAGAAGATAGACTTAGAAGTTGGATGCTAGGAATATACAAAACAACGAAAGTAAGAGATTTAAAAGACGATGTAGCTATTCATTATACGAAAACAATCAATAAACATAATCTAAAGTATTTAATTTTGTTTAATTTTAATTTAATATTTAATTATTTCTATAATAATATCATTTCAGAAACAGATCTTCAACATTAGAAATGCTATTTTCCTGGAGAATAGCCTACTTACTTAATAAATGACCTCAATATTTTAAATAAAAATAAATGAATTAATTTTCATATAAAATATTAGAAAATTATATCTTATTATTTTTTCTTTTTATACGATAGAATAGTTCTTTTTACGCATGTAAATTATTCTGTCTTATTTAATTTAATAATGTAGAAAATAAAAATCGTGCTTTATTTTACAGTTTAATTAGCTGATTTGTAAACGTGACTTAAATATTTGACTTTTATAAGATAAATAATTTTATAAACATTTTTTGACAATGATTAATTGCTCTATTTGATTCTTATTTCAAAATATAATAACATTTAAGTGGAAAAATAACATTTGAAATAGTATTAGAGCACTCAAACGTAATGAACAATACTACTAAATCTGTTTTACATAAGGATATTTGATTGTTATACACAGAGAGAGAGAGAGAAAGAATAGCAAAAATAGAAAAAAGGCTCGAAATAATGATTCTTATTTACATAAAATATGTATAAAACATAATTTTAGGTCATAAAACTTAGCTTTTAAAGTAATTTACTTGCAAATTGCGTACGAATCTGACACCAAAACATTCACTTGAATACACACTGTAATTTAAAAAAGTTGAATTCATCGAGGAAAAGTACACGAATATTATTAAATCTATAAATTTATCAATTTAAAATTTAGCAAAGAAAATGAGAAAATTGAATAAGTAAATTTAAATACTTTTCATTACATTAAAAATTCAATTACTAATTTACAAAAACAAATGACATGTTTAGATAAATTGCATGTTTTATGTCAATTATAGAAACAGTCATATAAAATATATTAGAATAAATGGTATATTTAAACTTATTTTAATCTATTAAAACAATGTCACATAAAAATATTTAAACTTTATTGTTCTTTAACGTCAAAATTTTACATTGTTTATATTACTCAATTAAAATTATGAGATAATTGTCCTTTCTTTATAACATAAAAATCGTATTGAATAATATCTAATTACATACAAAATAATAATAAATATAATAAATACATTAATAGTTTCTTAACATTCACTTAATTACATTTTTCTTCTTGAATTTATTCTTTTATTTTTAATTATCATTTAAATCTTTCATACAATGAAAAAAAAATAATTATAGACTTAAGTGAAATCTCGCCTTATTAATTAAATAATTTCTTAATATTTTATTTTAAAATAAATAAATAATAATATTTAAATAGTAAATTTAAAGGTTTAAATGTTTTCTCTGCAATTGTTATTAAATAATTTCATTCTCTCTTATTGTTTAGTAGAATAATAAAAGATGATAAAGTCTATAGTCATTTATAATTATTCTCTTTTAAATAGATATAATTTTCTTATAAACTACCATTTTATTTTCTAAAATTAAATCAAATATTATAGATTAAAGTAACGTAATATATTATTAAAAATTATTGAAATATTTCTTAAATAGTAGCCTTTTTGAGAGGGAAGGTTAAGTAAAATAGGTCAACAAATGGTTTGTCCTTCGTGCTATCAGCCGGAAGAGTCGATAGAAAAAAAAAAATTCTTCTAACGGGTTACTAGAATTGTATAATAATAGGACAACCGAACTGGATTTATATATTTATAACCGATTTTCTAATATTGAGATCAACGGCGGCATATTTATACTAAAAATTTACAATGGATTTTCATCTATGTGTAATATAGAGGAGAATTAAAACTTGTCTAATATATATATAACATCTTTACATTATAGAATTATTTAATTTAATAATAAAGTATAAATTATATAAATAAATAGATTGATTAGTAAGTAACGAATAGACAAACTTACCGACTTTTCTCTCCTCTACGTTTATATATTAAAAAAGAATCCTTAAGAGTTAGGAGAGACCCATGTTTCTCTGGTATTTCAGTCACTTTCCATATCGCGTATTAAACATCATCGTCAGTCTGCATTCGAGGAGGTGAATGACAAGTTGTCCTACTCTAACTGTATATAGGTCATTGAGCTAGTACTTTGGCCTATATCCTTGGCAGTGACCTTATTCAAAAACACACCCCCACATATACGACGTTTTATATATCTCCACTTCGTTGTTTATAAATTAATTATGCAAATATATTTTTAGTTTTAAAATAAGGTACATTCTTTCTATACAATAATGATAATAATAATAACAACACTTAACATGTCCTCATTAAGTAATTGTGGTATGGATAATAATTATATAAATAATATTTAATAATTGAATAAGATTATTTACAAAGTTCATTGACCAAAAAAAAAAAAAAAGAAAATGAACCGTACAGGATAATATATTATTCTTTCTATATAAAGAATATAATGTACTGTATAGTACTTTTATTTAATTATACGAATACAAGTCGACCCCCCTATAACACTGTTGATTATTCCGTTTTATATGAATTCTATGTTGTACGAGTCACTTAGATTTTACAAATACGAGAGCCGTTCACAGCTCAGCACACATATTTGTAAAATCTAAGTGACTCGTACAACATGGAATTCATATAAAACGGAAAAATTAACAGTGTTATAGGGGGGTCAACTTGTAGTCGTTGTAAGTGTAAACTTCAATTATATACTGTACTTATTAATTGCTTTAAATAACTGTACATTTTCTACATTAGAATTGCATTTAAACGGCAAAAATTAATCAAAAATAGGGGGGAAAAATATTTTAAAATCTGTTTACCCCCCGAAAATGAAATTAAGTTCATTGTTTTGTTTGTACAGAGGAAAACAATAGACGAAACATGAATTTAAAATTTAAATTTTTTAAACAAAATTATTATAAGAAATATAATTACCGAATCATCTGTAGGTTAATGAAACTATTCCAGGTTATGTACATGTTTCGTATAAAAGGTCAAGGGTTATTATAATATTTAGTTCATTGCTTTAAAAAATTATAGTAATGAAAACGTCTGTGGATGAAAGAGAGAGATAAAATTACGAACGTATTAAAGTTATTATTTTTTAAATAAAACCGAGAGTGCTTTTGTTTCTTTGATTGTTTCACTTTATAATTACAAAAAATCAAATAAAAGTTCATTCATATTTAATATGAATAGACTTTACCGTTTTATTAGGAAAAATATTTTAAAATAATAGAATATA
>NW_019385019.1:220833-235811 GCF_000671375.1 Centruroides sculpturatus | reverse complement strand
ATATAATATTTAAATAATTTTATTATAAAATAGCTAATTACGTTTTATAATCTAGGATCTGTGAGTGACTCCAATTTAAGCTAGAGAAATAATTAAATGGATAAGGAACCAAATTAAATTACACCATACTAATTAGATAATTTTTATACAGTATTTTAAAAATTTAATCATATACTTAATCTGTTACATAAGAGATTTATATTCTTTCCACTCTATAGACTCTAACAGAACTGTTTAATCATATCCATTGTGAGTTCGGCCAGGCCCATATTGTGTGACGTTTGACTTATTCACGACAGTGATTCGAGTCCGAGCGGGCGAAGAATCCCAGGAAATTTTCATTAAATGGTATATAAGCGAGGTAAGTAAATAAAAGTACAATTAGTGAAATTTTAGTTTTATTAGCGAGGTTGCGGCCGAAGTTTTCATCTTTCAAACGTGAACGTCGAACGTCAAGCGCCGCTTACTTAAGCGGCGCTTGACGTTCGACGTTCACGTTTGATACTTATGACGCTTTTGTTACGTTTGACGCTTAAAATAGGTAATACACGGAAACACTTACCACTAAATAAAATCAAATTTTCATGACTTAAATGTTTCTAATATTACAATATTTAATATTAAAACTAGTACATACAATATGAAGTATGTACGAGAGTTATATCCAAGAATAAACAATAATAATAATTATTTCTTCGTGCCTTTCTGTAGAGGCACGTGGCACTGTTTGATAACTTATAGTAAGCAGATTTTACTATAGTATATTTTTATTTTAAAAAGAAAAAATTCCTATTATTTTTTTACATTTTCTCATAATATAATAATATTTCTAATGACTTATTTCTTCAAGCGAATATTATTCATAATATATAAACCAAAGTTTCCGGTAAGTAAATTTTATTTTAAATAAAATACAGTGATAAATCATTCAGACATGTGAAAAGTTTCCTTATTACTTTTATATTGTTGGAAATATTTCTTTTTTACATATTTAGAATTCGATCTTATATGCAATTACATCAATATAACTGCATATAAGATCATCTTTAACGAAAGTTAAAGATTAAAAATGAAATAAAAAAAAGTATATTGATCGTTGAGATTAAAAGATATATTTATTTGTGTATATTTTAAATAACACTTTCAGGAAAATGTCACGCACGATGTTTACATGAAACACCTTATAAAGAAAGTTAACAATAAGAATCAAATGCATGTTGACAAAATATTTAAATCTAATATATTACTGTCTCTCTGTGTAATCATTTATATGTTAGTTACTAATTTCTCTTGATTATATATTCGTATTTTAATAATCCCTTGATGTATGTTCCATAATAAAAATTGGAACAAGAAAACTGAATCTATTTTCAAATAGAGCATAACAAGCATCATAAATCGTGCATGGAAAATGGGTTGAGGCCTTACATAGGCCTTATATGATTAACTTAAATAATAATATTATAAACAAATTTATTATATTTAATTTGTATGAAGTTTTATCTCCTTATTAATTCAATTATTTACATGATTAATTTAATAATTGAATAAGATTATTTACAAAGTTCATTCCAAAAAAAAAAAAAAAGAAAATGAACCGTACAGGATAATATATTATTCTTTCTATATAAAGAATATAATGTACTGTATAGTACTTTTATTTAATTATACGAATACAAGTCGACCCCCCTATAACACTGTTGATTATTCCGTTTTATATGAATTCTATGTTGTACGAGTCACTTAGATTTTACAAATACGTGAGCCATTCANAGTGCACTTTTTTGTTTAGAATAGTAAAAAAAAGAAACATATTGTAGTTTTTGCACCGTTCCAAGAAGATTTAACATTTCTTTATTATTTTGGTATTAAGAAAAAAATATTCTTAAAAAAATTTAAAAATAAGAAATTTGTTTAATAGGTCATTAAAAAACTTGGATAGTCAAGAGATTAGGTTATCAAAGGTCATAATTATCGCTTGATTTCATTCGTTTCTTTCTATGAATTAAAAAAAAAAGTCTTTCCAATACAATTAATCGCGTAAAAATTATCTTATATATAAAACTTACATACATTATTTCAAATAAATCTATTGATAACATTTAATATCACAGTAATATGAATTAACAATTAGGCATACAGAAGAAAAATAATTTATGGCTGTGGCTATAACTAGTATTGAAATGATCTGTCTTAATTTACTTATTGTAATATAATTTAGTTAACTAAAAAAAAAAAAATCTTTATAATAGAGTTTAGGGATGAAAAATTATTTTATATGGTATCAATTGATGAACTGTATATAACCTTTTGTATAACCTTCAAAAAGAATAGATAGTTTGTAATTAAATTCTCTTAAAAAGAGGAATCTTGAGAATATATAGGCCTATAATAACGTCGCTCTTTATCAACCAAGCTTAAAGATTCCAAATAAGACAAGAACAAACAACTAATCAGCATAAAACTTTATTAAGATTGCTAAAGTATTTAAAAATCTATATATTTTTTCAGAAAAATTATTTCAATTGTATTGTTTCGAGATGATAATACATAATAATTTAGATTTTTCTAGTTAAAGCGTAACAAATCAAAAATGCCATAACAAATAAAACAGTGGTATTAGGATAAAGAATGCTCTATTGTTAAACTTTCAAGCGTAGCTCTTATGTGTGCGGAGAATTATCGTTCAAGAAAATGAAATCTACGCCCATAACACTTCGGAAAATTCTCATAAGGAAGTTCTAAACCTCGTATTTATATCGGTACCTTCTAGCAGTAATGGCATATGTTACAAAAATGTGGTACTCAGTATGGCCATTGTTAAGGATAATGCCATGCCAAAGCATGATACCACCACCTGCAAATTGATATCTTTTCACAACGTTTATGTATCTTATCGGTCTACCCAGATTCTAATCCGACGATAATCATTCTTTAGCCTATCTGGATTTGTTATCGAACAGAATATTGCCCATTCATGTTAATCTTCAACAGGGTCTTCTGTGCACAGGAATCAATAGAACGCATCATAATCGGTATCTGACAAAAAGATTATTCGTCCGAAACTTCTTTTAGACAGTTTTTCATAAAAATAACACCGTAGATAGCTGAGAAATGTAAAAATATTCAGGAGTTTTTTCTTTGTTTGTGTGTGTGTGTATACGGGACGATTTTGTTTATCCTCTTTGAAGTTTAATAACTCTTGTTCTTTTTGTCCAAAATTTTTGAAATTTTGCAGGAAGGTTTGATTATTAGGAGAATTGATGCCATTAAATTTTGGTGATTAAAAGTCGAATAGATGGAGAGATAAAGGAGGTCACGTGTATCTCCATTACGGTCGGGCTTAATGACGATTTTATTTGTTATTAGCATTTACAATTTTTTTATAAAACTCATCCATACCCTGAAAATTAAGATTTTTACCCGAAATGTACATATTGAGAGTTTAAAGTTACTAAAAAGTAAATAGAAAAAAGACAAACGAAGATTCCTAAGAAAACATAGTGTGATAAGTCCAAAAATAATAGGCAAAATTACGTAGCTATATAAGAATAAAATACAAAGAAAAATGACTAAACACTATAATAATAAATGTCTATTGATGTTTTATTTTCGTTATCATGCAGTGAAAGAAATAATAATTTAAATAAGAAGAAAGTTTACTTCAATTATTATGAACAGTGCAGTAGTTTAACTCGTTTAACTTAAAACGTTATTATTTCTGAACAACTTTAACTTTCCTAGTATAAACATAGCATAAGGAGCATTGTGTAATTTCTATCTCAAAGAAAGATAAATATGACAATATTTCACTATAAATTTTATAATAAGACAGCAATTTCTATTTTAAAATAATTTTTCTTTACTTAAAGAATCACGGAAAATACCAAAGTAATCATCAAATATTATATATTACTTTCATATAATATGCTGTTATCAAATGAAAAGATAGCCAAAACTCTAAAAATCCTAGCATTTCTAATATAAAATTTAGCTAAATTTACTTATGTTTTGTTGAAACTTCATAAAATAATACTATAATTTATGGCAGATATGCGAAAAGGATCCTTAGTAATTCACTTCAGTGGAGTTAAGTGTATGCTAAAGTAAAGATTTGTGCTGAGATACAAAAAAAAAACTGATGATGCTAACGTGAATCAAGCTCACTGTATATGAAAAGTGAATATCAGCAGTACAGGATGTCCCATAAAGTCTCTTTACAACTTAAAAAATTTATTGCAAAGGTAATTGATATCTTAAACAGACTTGTTCTATTGAACTCAATGGTTTTCGAAGTTTTTCTACCTTATTTTAATACACCTCTATACGGGCACCATTAATCGCACGAAGCACATCAAGACGGTATTCGACTTCTTGCCATGTTCGATGTAGCATAGCGTCATCAATGGCTGCTATTGCATCTGTTATCTTTTGCTTTAGTTCAGTAATGTCCCATATCTTTGTTCGATACACGATATCTTTAACATATCCCCATAGAAAGAAATCTGGTGAATGTGGTAGCCAAGGAATTGGTTCATCCCTTCCAATCCAACGGTCTGGAAATGTTTGATTAAGGAAGTCACGAACATGCAGTCCCCAATGTGGTAGGCACCATCTTGTTGGAACATGATGGTCGGTTGAAGGTCCTGCAATTGTGGGGCCACATATTCAGTAGGTAGACATCTGAATTAATTAATCTCACGTGGAAGAAAAATGGATAAAAAAAATTCGATTGCACGTAATGCAATGTGATTAAAAACTTTGAAAAACACTGATTACAATAGATTTTTTAAGCTGTAAAGAGTTATCTAGTTGATGAGCCTTGCAATTCTGAAGTTTAAATTAATTTAATTGAAGGTAAATTTGCAAATTCCCCTTGATAGATCGCTCTTTTGCTGTGTTGCAACACGTGGATGATCTGCCAACGGGAATGCCTCCCAGGAGGACTTTCAATAGGAAACTGGGCCTATTTAAGTCTTACATTTCAAGGAAACCTGGAAAATCCAAGTGGCCAGTCCATTGGCAACGAGCGAACCCGTGGCAATCTACCAGTGTCTAGGGGTTTTATCTACTTCAGAGGAGATACAAATGAATATTACTATTTTGGACTTTTTAGTATTAATAAATAGATGTAAATTATTCAAAAAAGAGATTGTAATTATGTTGATTTTTCGCTGGAGCGAAAGTCTAGTGGCAACTAACAAAACCAAATAGTCTACATTCAGTAAATAATTTTAAGTACTTTGTGAAGTTTGTATTCTGTTCTCTGGATTCCGAAATAAATGATCAATTTCTGAAATGGAAAAGTTGAATAGATAAGAAGAAAGAGGACTCCTTACAGAATACCTCTTGAATAATTAAATAAAAGAAAACAGGAACAATCTCCTTAATATAGAAATAGAGTAACTGTTAAATTATTTATTTATTACTTCGGTAAATTTTTCCTACTACATTTACTTAACAAATTGCTTATCAATATCAGAATATACACTAAGTCAATGGCTTTTTGAATATTTATAAAAGAGACTAACAATTTTCTTCTTTTTTTATAAATAAAAGTAATTGTATTAAAGAGGCAATAACAAATACGAACGTTTCTGTTCTTTTAATTTTCTGAAAAACGAATTGAAAGTTTATCATTAAACCATTTTCCTAAGTCAAAGGAATAAATCTTTCTGTCTGTAAATAATTAAAACATTTTCTTATTGACAATAAAAGAGCTATTGTGCGGTATTTTTCGTCTCCTTTTTTTTAAATAAAATAAGTTATATGAATTAAAGCTTTATTCCATGTTTTAAAGACTAATCTAAGGTAAAAAAATATATGTTTTATTTCATAATAGTTGATCAAGTTTATTCCTAAAGGATTTTCTTTCACTTTCTTTAGATTTTTATTATTTTGTTTTATTTCCTCAAAGTTCATTTGTTCTTCTCTTATTATAAATCCCTGAAATATTTTCTATATTTTTATTATAATTGTTAATATAATTATTTGAATTAGAATATAATAGCGAAGAAGAACGTATTTCCTTACTTAATGAAGATGAATGTAATAGTAATTCATCTGAAAATAATTCTTTAAAAGGTGATAAGAGTAATAATGCAAGTGTTTATGAAAACTTTTCCGTTATACAGAGCAAGAGAAGAAAATCTTTTCGTGTGGCTATAGGATAGCCATATTCTTTTGATTCAAAAATAATAAATATAGCTAGGAATTTATCTGAAATAAAGCTTTATTTCTCTGGAAAAATGAAATGATAAATGAAATTAAAAGTATTTAAAAGCGATAAACAATCTGGTAGTTAATGAACTTTCGAAAAACTATTTTAAAGCAATCAGAGGAAAAAAAAGAGACAAACCACATGTAGACGAAAGTATTATATTTCAACGAAATAAGCTGTTCGTATACAAATTTCAAGAGGGTACACTAAATTCAGTACAAAAAAGGTGGCTATGCCACAGAATAAACACCTTCGGATACAGAAGCGACAGCGGCGAGATCTCACTAGGAGAACTTCATCCCTGACTAACGCTAGAAAGGGAGTTATTAGGCTTCAAAGTGGCTGAAGGAAATCGCACCACCCTCCACACACACTAACATCCAAACATACAGAAAAAAATCTCAACTGTTTTTGCATTTCTCGATGTTTCAAGGTCCAGAGTCCAAAAATGTAAATATCTTATTGGTCACTTTTAGCCGATTGCCATACTTTTCCTTTGTTATATATAACAGTTGAGAAAGTAAGTCTTATAAACGGTAATAAGTTATTTATATTGTGTAATATTTATATATATATTTGCATATATACAATAAGTAAACAATTGAAAACAACCTTGGCCCAAATTACACTCGTTCGTGGCTGTGGGCCGGAGTTAGCCGTATATAGTACATATGTTACGTACTACTCACCCCTGCTTTAATCAATGATAAAATTTCCAAAAAATATTATACAGAACATGAATTTAATTTATTTTTCTAATATTTTTCTTCTAATTCTCCGTTTATTTTGGTGTATCGCTGAATTTATACGTTTGCTTTTCTCATTACTTGTCTTGTTACTTGTTACTATTACTAGTTGTTATTATTAGTCGAGAAGGAAGAAAATTTAATTTAAACACACAATAATTGCATTTTTATAAGAAAAAATTTTTTCTATATTTATAGAAGAGAGAAAAGATCAACACGAGAGGTTAAATTTTTTGCAAATTATGCATAATTATTTAACTGACGTTAGTGTTTTAATCTTTAATCTTACACTATGATCATTGGCCTTTTTCAAGTGTCAAATAAATACATATATAAAACTCAGAGAAAACGATAAAAGAAAAAAACACACACACACACAACTCAACTCTAAATACAATTAAATTATTTAACTGTTAATTTTATTATATTGAAGTAATGTTAATAAATAATATTACAACATTACTATAGTACTTCTTTTGAAACAGTATTTTTTTTCAATGTTTTTTAGTGGATGACCTTGTACATTTTAACATTATAAGATACACAGGGAAGCAATATATAGTATTCAGAGACAGTGGTTTACTGATAAGAAAACATCACTTTTATAAGAATCTAGCTGAGGGGTTTTTTTCTTTCTTTATTATGATTCTCTTTAATTTTGCTCGATGGTAATATAATATTAATATTTAAAAAGTATTGTATTTTCCTTATACTGTAATTCCGGTGAACTTATCGACAGTCTTACTTAGATTGTCCACGTATCTTTGATTGACTTTCTTCGACTCTTTCGTTGAGTAAATTTGTCAATGATTAACACTCGATATCTAATTTTTCCACAGTTTCTATGCATAACATGGCTAATGCTTTGAGACTATTTTCCGCTATATTACAGCGTAGAACAGCTTTGTATCCTTCTTAAAAGTGAAAAAAGAACGTTTAGCTATACAATTTGAAGCAGTTGTGATAAAAAAAATTCTCAGAATTATATCAACATTTGGATAAATGACGTGCAAATCTTTATTCCGTAAACATTGACAGAGCTTCAAGCTTTGATTCCGTTCTGTCAATGTTTCACGAATTTCACGCCACAGTGAGAATATAAAGATGAGATTTAAGACGTAATATCTCATTTTAAAATATTGATAACAATTCAACTTTTTCCTTCCGTCACTCGTTATTTTCTTTCACAATTAATATAATTAATCCGCAATGACATTAAGTTGACACTTGCGAACGATAAAAATATTTTAACAATAATTGTGGCCGTAAAAAAAAAGAATAGTGGCATTAAAACAATCTTTCAAACATTAAAAATAATAATTATTAATATTATAAAGGAAATAATCGTGAATTTCTTCATATAGGTATTATTACTCATAAATATAAAGTAATTTATTATTTTTTTTATTGCGCTGTTTATTGTGAAAATGATTTTATGACTTAACAATGTTATAAGAATCGTATTAAGGTTTATGAAATATTTTTTTCACCTTTGTGATTCATAAATACCTTGAGGAATTACATTCAAAAAACGAAACATCTACATAGTCTACGTTGATTATACATAAGAAAAATGGCTTTTAATTATAGCGATTCTTTTCCTTTTTATAATGAATATATTCTATAAATACATCCTCAAAATGTGTAAAAAAAAAAATTTTTTTTACTATATAAGATATTGTTAAAATGACTTAAACGAGTATTAAGTACAGTCGACCCCCTATAACACTGTTGATTATTCCGTTTTATATGAATTCCATGTTGTACGAGCCACTTAGATCTTACAAATACATGAGCCGTTCACAGCCCGGCACACGTATTTGTAAAATCTAAGTGACTCGTACAACATGGAATTCATATAAAACGGAATAATCAACAGTATTATGGGGGGTCGACTTGTACGATCTACTAATGTGCTAAATCAATATTGTTTAACAGGGGGAAAATCAGTATTAAAGCATAAATTTTGTTAAAAACGTTTTAAAAAGATTCTATAATTTACAAATTATTAAATTTATAAATTTATTTAAATATTTAAATTAACTAATAGAACTTTATAATACATTTTCCGTATTAAAAAAACAAATAATGATAAGTTAATAAATTAAATAATAATAAATAAATACTTACAATCTCGAAAAGTAAAGCACACGAAAATTCTGATATTTCTGATTGTAGATTATAATATTTTTTTAAAAATAATTTCTCAATTTATTGGAAAATAAATAGTCTATTTATAACAAGCCTAATGATTCGTCAAAATATATTTGCGGTTTTTGCAACGAATATGATTTGTTAAATCTGTTTTACAAAGTAGATTTTAATTATATTAAAACACCTATTTAAATACTAAAATCATGTAATTTTAACGCATTATAATCATATAATAAGTTTATATATGGTTATTTTCTATTAATTTTTAGCTTGATTTATTTAAACATGTCATAAAACTTAAATAAATCTATAATAGTTTTTAATAGGGTCATAAATCTTAAATTTTATTAATTAATTTTTTAGATATTTTTTTATACAATTGGAAACTTGAAAAATAATATATAACTTTTTAAAGTTAAACTTTAAGTTTTTAAATATAACTTTAAAGTTAAACGTTTTATTAACACATTGAGAAACACATAAAATATTGAGAAACACATTAACAACAGTAATTTTATCGATAATTATATATTTTAGATCAAAACAGGAAAACTTTTAATAATATTTCAAAGTAGGCCTTTATTGTTTGTTGACAAAGTATGTTTATATTCAATAATAATATTGTTTTTTTTTTACATTTTAAGGATGTATAATTACTACTGTTATATAGACTTAACTTTAAAAAAACAGACTGTTTATATAACAGTAGTATTTAAACTCACTAAAAACACAATACTTACAGGACTCATAATTCGATTTAAAATATTTCTTTTATGCGGATTTAAGTAGTGTAAATAGTGCAAAGGGCCCCAAACAACAGAAAATTCGTGACTTCTAGCCTATTCTGCAAATATAAAAGAAACTAGTAAACGATATTTGTCCATTGACCCATGCAAATTCATCCTATGTTGACCAAAACCCCATTCCTTGTTTTAAAAGTCAAGTTAGTCCCGAGTGCAACCAAGTCACCTTGTGGGAGCTCTGAATAGTAGAATTACGTACTAAATAATGTGTTATTCAAACATATAAGAAAGTGATAAACTAAGACTTTTGGTTATTGGAAGAACCACTAAGTCTTGATTCTTTAAGGAACTTAACAGCTTAGAAATTCTATATCATAAAACAAGATTTTCGTTTCAATAAACAATAAAACCAATTGTTGGCTTTATTGTTTTTTCTTTAACTTGTATACTACTTTTTCCAAACTGACACCAGTAAAATATTTATATTGTGCTATTCAAAATAGACACCTTAGCTACACTATGATAGAAGTGAATCTATCTAAGACCAGTAATTACTGCTGATTACTGTTTCTTTCTTTTTATATTAATACAAAAAGAAAAAAAAACAAATCCATCGCCTTCTGTTATTCATAACTTAAGGAGAATTGGAGAGAATTTTGACTATCTTAATTTATTACAAAGCAATTTATCATATTTACGTTTGCCTATTATGAAACGAATTTGCACCCTAATGAGACCAGATCCAGTAGCATACCTAACACTGAGTAGGCCCTACAAGTATTCCATATTGTCAAATGGGTTCTTGCAATAAAAAATCATTGGCAGCGTTAAAAGGACGGCAAGTATAAGGTCATATTAATACCCTCGCTCATTAAATAATCGAACTATGTCTTTAAGTTCATCCTACTGTTGGAAGCTCTGAAATGAACGAACCCTGTGGAACCGCGACACGAGAATTTAATCGGTTATTACTCTACGTTTATGCAGACTCAAAATATAACTTTTGAGATCTAAATTAATATTCACGATGCTGTTTGTGCAGAAGAAGGAAATTGAGTCCTTGCGCGTTACGCGCGAGAAATGTACCAGTTTTCCTCGTATTTTTCTATCCTCAGCTGAATTGGCGTACGCTGAGTATTTTGGTAGCCTCGCCAGAGTTGCTATCTGTACGATAATTATCGTATTTGTACGATTATTTCAGAAGCAGTACGATGTTAAATTATTGTAAATATCATAAATAAATGTCGGTATGTCATCCCTTTGTTTTAAATTATATTTCTAGTTTACAATATTTGGTAAATTTTAAATTTGTGGATAAAACTTTTCCATAAACAGTACTGTTCATCTTAAACTGAACAGTAAAACACAGACGACGAATTTGCTTCACAGTTTGTAAGTAAAATCTAGCCATGTACAATACTATAATGCCCAAAATCTTCATTATAAAAGGATAAAAAGAATGAAAACTGCAGTTTTTTATCTGGTAAATAGAATATATCTTTGTACTGTAATCTGTTAATCTTCATTAAAGAATTTTATCTAATTTACATAAATATAGGCGAGGAAAGTAGCCTAAAACAAAAGGTCGACTCCGCTATGTAGATCGTGTTGATCCTGTGATGTTGAAAGAGGATGACAGAGAGGACAAGAATAATGTATTCGTATTGGCCTTTAATACTGTGTATTTTTATAATGTATTTTTAAATAAATTCATTAAAGAAGTTTCAGATTTTGAATTTCAAAATCTAATTAAAAAGTTAATATCATTTACTTTTTTTCAATTTAGAAATAAAATGTAATGTTTTTGTACTGTATTCTCTAAGTTTTGACTGAAGAAGTTCGAATTATTCAATGCGTTAATAGTGCTTGTAATTACAACATTAAAGCATGGTTCTTGGATCAGTATCAATTTGTAGACTGTGTTTGTGATAAAGTTTGTTTTCTGACAGGTTGTATAACAATATAATATGACTTATTAAATTAATATTTTATAATAATTGAGAATATAGTACAAATTACATATTTTTAAATAATTAATTATATTTCTTAAATTTTATTTTATAAAAATGTTTATTCTGGTGCTCCTATTTGAAGTTTGTATAATGAGAAAATGAAATATTTTCTTATTTTAGCAAATCTCTAAATTTCTTCTCTAATTTTGCATTTCAAAACTAAATAAATTTTGAAACTTATTTCGTTAAGGCCTTTAATTATTTGTCAGAGTAACCTCTAAACGAAAAGATACTTTATTTGAAATTATAAAAGGAATTCCGTGGCTTGAACTCGAAGGAACGTACAGTTTACTGCAAGTACAAAGCATAAAATATATACCATAGGAACCAATATGGCGGCTCTTTAAGAAACATTGTTGTCCCGACGTCGTGTTTATAGATCTTGATCGATATGGCTGTACTGTACGATAATTTTAAGTGAAGTACAATCATTTTAAGAAACAGATATGATAATTTTCTCTCGTTAGGTCGGCAATCCCGATTCTCGTTTTGAGCAAGGACATTAATAAAATGGCGACGATGTAGCACGCCAGCAATCTGTCGAACGTAAAGAAAATGCTTGAGAAGTCGCAAAAATAATAATAAAATAAAATAGCACAAGGAAGTATAAATAAAAGAAAGGAAATGTTAATAGAGTAGTTTCGTTTATTTTTCGTTTTAACTTTATTTCATTTTAAACTTCATCGGATTTCCTAATTTTGCACGATAGAAAGAAGACAAGTAATCCTGTAAGTGAGTGAGCTTGGTTCTCTTGGTTTTCTCTCTCCTCTTGCATTTCTCTCATCGGCATAAATTCAGCCTTATAGCAAATGTTAAACATACAATACTAGAATGAATTCCACTGAATAATATATACGTGGTATTAATCTATATTTCAAAATTAACAAAAGATTGAAATATCTTCTTGAAATAAAAATAATATAGTCTAAACCTAAATTAAGTAAACGTTGATTGTATTGGTAACTTAATCTAATTCAAGCTTGGCCAACTGTTAATGGGAATACTGATATTTATTTATTCCACGATAATTGAATTACCTTTCTTTGCTAAAGATACTAAAGCAGGAGCCCAATCTACTATAAGGCTACTCAAGGCCTGATATGCTTAGCTTGTTTTCACCGACATGTTTTATCATTAATATTCAAATTAAAAGCTGAAATGTCAACTAGAATTCTTGTTTTCTAGACTAAAAGTGTACAATTTAAAAGTAATTTTCCTGTTGTATAATGCCATCTGTTTAACTTACATCAGCTATTGTATTAGATCAATAACAAATATAGAGATAAAATCAGTATAAATGATGAAAAAAGTCAGAACAAAAAGAGATTTTCTCATTAAAAAAAAAAATCCAAAAATTCCTAGAAAAAATTTAAACATCCGTTTCCCGGGAAAAATAAAAGGTCAGGAAAAAGTACTTTTTTTTCATAAATTACAATTAATATTGAATTAGTCATAGCTTATTAGGAAATAATTTTTTTTTTCTATTCATTTCGTGTAGAAACAGGAAATTACATATTCGTAGATATAATATTAAAAATTTATAATAATTGACTGTATTATTATTTATTTTCAATCAAATATTTCTGTAAGTTAAACGATGTTTTAAATTTCAATAATCATTTATTTATTTCAGTAATATTTCTTTAATAAACTCGTATTTAAAAATAAATCTTTGAATTAGACTAGATCATTTCGTACGAAACTAAGTAACAATTCTAAATTTTGTTCATTATGTATTAATCTGAGTTGATTAGAATGAATGGGAAACAAAACATTAGTTTGAATTGCAAATTAAAAATACAATATAACAAATATTCGAATGGTGAGAACCCAAATCCCTTCAGACGATAAGAAAATCCTTTACTTCGCGACAATTAAACCAATTTTAATTGTGATATTTCTTTCGTTTAGAGAGATTTTTGGAAAGAAAAGAAATCCAGTAAAATTATTGTTTTTGATTTAATTTTTAAATAAACAATTAATAATCTGTAGAAGAAATAAAAACTACGAGCAATGTCACAATGCCCAGCTGCAATTTTCTATCTAGTTATTGTTTATCTACAGTTTGGATATTAATTTCACCTTTATTTTTAATGTGAAATATAGAAGTAAATAAATAAAAAAATTTGCTAAAATATAAGAGAGGTTGCGGCCGAAGTTTTCATCTCTCAAACGTGAACGTCGAACGTCGAGCGCCGCTTTGTAAGCGGCACTCGACGTTCGACGTTCACGTTTGACAGATGAAAACTTCGGCCGCAACTTCTGTATACTTGAAAAGAATTGTTTACTCTTTCTAAATTGATTAGGAATACAACTTCTGTTTACCATTAGTCGAAAAGGTATATATATATATATATTGCTTTCTATCTCAAGGTATTTATTTATTTAAATTTAAAGTAAAAGTTGGATTATTTTAAAAAGATTAAGGTAATTTAATTTTATATGTTGTATTAATTATTAATACTAAAATATATTTAATTTTCTAGAAGTGAAATAGTTATAATAATAAAAATAATAAAAGTAATTATTTAAATGATAAAATAAATAGCTACTTCTATGAGAACCCTCGCAGCAATTTAGAAATAAACGTATAAGTGAGGGACGATTTTTAATTCGTATAATAAAATAAACAATAATAATTTATACTTCTGTATTAAAAAAAAAACTGTGAAATTCTAGTTCTATGTTATTGATTTTTTGCATTTTAACTGAAAGATTAAAAAAGAAATTGAACTCATTGATTAAACTGACTAATTTAGCTTGTACTAAGAATATATTCATAATTCTGTATATAGTATTTAAATAGGTTTATATCGATTTATAAATTTTCGATTTTCTTATAAACTAAATATTTAATAATGTTTAAAGAAGAGAATTTATTTGAAAATGATTTATAAAATCAATAATAAAAAAAAAATAAGTAGGTTATCTGATGATAAAATGTACTTAGAAACTGAAATAATTATATATTTAATGAATCTATTCTTAAACAATTTAACTAAATTTTCTAGTAAACTTTCTGCAATTAAAACTGTTTACATCAATATAAAATTAATTTTTTTATTTAATTCTTTACAAACTAATACATTATATCCTTAATTGT
>NW_019385019.1:211779-213664 GCF_000671375.1 Centruroides sculpturatus | reverse complement strand
TTATTTTTGTTATTTGACGCTATTTAGACGAATAAGCAAGTTTTCCGAAGCATAAAATTGAAGATTTCCCGCCAAAATAGAAACTTCCTGATAACATCGGAAATGTCGTTCTAACATCATTTTATTTTATTTGATTCTTCAAAAAATCGTTATAATACTATGTATTAGACTTAGAATATTCGATATCTAAACCAGAAAGTGTTAGCTAGAAATAGACTTATTTATAGAACAACCCCCCATTTCTGACTTCAGGGAAAGTTATAAAACAGTTGGGTGCTAATGACTTTGTGAAAGGGAAAAGTTCTACACTTAGAAACTTCGAAAGAAGGGATTTGGCCTGTACCGTCCGCAGGCCGCATAAACATTGATAAGGGGCCGTATGTGGCCCGCGGGCCGCAGGTTGTGCACCCCTGGTATAAATTTAAGTGTGTTATTTTAGTTTTCTCTTAGGTACACTCATTCCCTTAATTTTCCTTACTCTAGGTTACGGGTATATGTGCCCCATTGTATTAATAATGGTATTATGCTGAAATCTAGTTACAAACTTCGTGTATTAGAATTAATTGTAATATATTATATGATAGAAGTTTGTCCGGCATCAAATAATCCAGAGTGTTGGATAATTCTGTTACTTTTCAGAGGGTGCGGAATGAAGCAGTTCCATCGACATCGTCTCAAGAATAGTTAGGAGGATCTCAAACTCTCATTCAGTGTAATTCAGTAAACTATAGCCTACACGCATGATGCAGAACGAGCATTGTTTCGTCAGAACTAGCACACACGTGTTTTTTGTTCGGTAACGTGCACGACTGATATTTTCGTTTTACACTGACCAATGGCAAGGATAAAATATCTAAAAACAGGTTTCTTATAATTTTTTTATTCGTATGTGTACAGTATAGTACATGTCTCAAAAATAACTATTATACTGTATAGCTTATAAGCCTGTACATGAATCATTGCTAGTGCAATAACGTATTTATTAACGTTTTTGCAGGGTTTTTTCAATCAATACTGTGCTAAAATACAGTATAATTGTAGCCTCAGAATATAGTCAGGTATACATAGTATCATTTTCAAATTGATTAAACAACGTGCGCTGATACAAAATATACAGCAATGTTTTTCAACATATAACTTACGGAATTTCGTATAAATACAAAAGTCCGTTAGTCCGGCATTCTCGGTATTCTGTCAGCATTCTAGTTCTGTAGATACCGGATTAACAAGCTTCTATTATATTTTAAAAATTTATAAAATAAAAATTATAATTTTTTTTTACTTACAGTTTTTTAAACAATACCCTACGCAGGAAAATCCTTTTCAACATCAGAACATTATTAGATATACAGTATAGTCATACAATCTATTGTTTTAGTAAATATTTAGGAGCCATGTGATTCAATCATGTGACTATGCATAATAACTTATCTATTAAATTTTCTCTTGTCTAAATTCTGCATTTTTTTCCCCCTATGTTTCAGTTGTTTCGTCGGTAACCAAGTATTCTATCTTATTTACAATAATATCTTTATTAAGTTTATAAATTACTACTAATAATAATACTATTAATTATTTATATTTTTGTAACAAAAATATATAACAACAAATTTTTCTTTATTTATTTCTCTTCTTTTACTCGAGTCTTTATGTAATATAGTTATTCTTTAATACAACTTTTCACATTAATTTTTAAAAGGTTTAGTTTAAATATTTTCTGTATATGAAACCCAGTTTATGAAAATGTATACAAGTCGACCCCCTATAACACTGTTGATAATTCCGTTTTATATGAATTCCATGTTGTACGAGTCACTTAGATTTTACAAATACGTGTGCCGGGCTGTGAACGGCTCACGTATTTGTAAAATCTAAGTGACTCGTA